>NW_017732493.1:351966-353557 GCF_001890085.2 Hipposideros armiger | reverse complement strand
CAATGATGGTGCCAGCTTGGGCCAGTGAAGCAACATCCTCCACAACTAGACTGAAGAACAAAACAACAACTTGTCTACCTGTCTGTTCCCCTTCCCCAATTCCCAACGCTATTTCCCTCCCCCCAATTCCCCAATAAAATCTTTAAAAAAAAATTGGCTTTACATGCTTTCAAAGAAAGTGTAACATAGCTACATGTCTTGACAGTTAAATATGTAATAAAAAGCAAATCCTCCTCAAAATGATTGTTTCACTCTCCAGCAAAACCCATCTCTCGCCTTCCCTCTTCTTACAACTATCTTTTCTTTTGCCAAGAAATCCAAGGCAAATACTACTTTTTGTCATAAATTTCCAGATAGATCATAAGTATATCTTGTATTTTGTGCACTCAGGTTCATTGCATCACTTGTTGATTGAACATGAAAGACTGCCTCTTTCATGGTTGTAAGACTTCATGGAAAGAAAGCAAAACCTACAAATTACTCAATATTAGAATATAATATATTGGCAAGTATCATGCCAGAGTACACGAATATCATACTATCAATTCTACTCCTGAAACAATCCAACACCGTGCAATATTTTAAATTACATTTAATGATATAACTTGTGTCTAAGCGACTGCAGAATTGAAATTCTTTATGATATCTCCTCCATAAAATATTAAAGTCTAAAAAAACTCTATAAATCATTAAAATAATTACACATTAGGTTAAATCATTACAATGATTCTGTAAGACAGAGAGATCATTTCTTAAAATCACACTCAGGCATGATGGTCAGCTTCCCACACAATTTAAAGAATGATATTCCAAATATGTGACAGCAAGGGCACTGGCCCAGCATGATAAACAAGAGAGTGGGCGGGGTTAGCTGTTGCTCTAAGTTATCAGCCATACTTTCCAAAAAGCCAGGTGCCCTGAGGTCACCCACAGAAAGGGCATCTTCCTGAATGGCAAGGGCATCTGAGGGACAAGGGACAGTGACTTTGCTCAAAGCTGAGAAAAATATTTTAATAATGGGTACAGCTTCACGGAAGCATAGCAGTCGAATATCATTGCTGTACAATTGCCAAGCTAAGAAAAATAACTTTACTGCTATCAGATAAGCCCCTGGTCTTATTTATTATTTGCACTAAAGGACAAAATCATGATAAAATCACTTAGAAAAAAAATATGTCCTTGTTTGATCTGTTTTTTTTTCCAGAGCCTTGATTCCATCTTTTTCAGGGAAATGATATTAAGTAGAACCCACACATTTTCCTGTGCTCATTGGTTTTGCACTGCCCTCTAATTTCTTGTATAAGGCCAGCATCAGGTATGTATGGTTTTAACTTTTTCTTAGGAGGTGTTGGGATCCTTACTGGTTGCCTTGCAAGCGTCTATTCAGCCTGCAGTATTTGATGCATCATATCTTGGTTTTGCATTGTGCTACAGAAAACTCCCCCTGGTCGGCTGACGTGGACTTGTTGGTGTGCATTGATGGTGGCCTACTGTATGCAGAGCTGACTAAGGAGATTTCAAAATAAACAGAGACTGATATTTTACAACTTCTCTTATTCTCTGCACCAACACAGCCATTGCAATCAAAGGT
>NW_017732493.1:333110-351366 GCF_001890085.2 Hipposideros armiger | reverse complement strand
GGTGACAAAATAGACCAATAGATCAATGGAACAGAATAGAGAGCCCAGAAATAGACTCACACGCACACAGCCAATTGTTCTCTGACAAAGACGCAAAGGCAACAAATGGTGCTAGAACGAGAGGGGGAAAAATACATCTAGATACAAGCTTAATACTTTTCACAAAATGAAATTACTGTATATACGTTACACCAATTGCTTTCACAGAATAAGCCCTTTCTCTGTTCCTATAAATAGCAACCCTTTTCCTCAGCTCTCTGGCGGCTCTGAGTTTTAATTTCACTACTTGCTCTCCCTGTCTATGATCACTTAGCTTCCTTATTTTCTAATTATTGTCTTAAAGTGTCTGATTTTTCCCTCAACACATAATATTATTTTCAGCTTCATAAAACCAGGGCGGACATTTTCAAACTCCATGTCTAATGATTATTTTATTCTGGCATTCTTTAATAACACCACTTTTTATTTTTAAAACATGCACTTCACTACTCAGGGTTTCATTTGATATTGATAAAACTAGTAACCTCAGTAACATCATCATTTGATGGGTGAGAAAACCAAGCTCAAAGCGTGGAGGTGAGTTGTCCAAGGTCAATATGGTAGAAAAGGAACCAAATCTATGATTTCCAACAGCTGCCCTATTCTTAAGATGCTGCCTGGGTTAGTTTAGTAATCATTTACACCTCAACTCTCAATTACTTCCAATAAAATAGAACTTATGGGTTATGAGAAAATTAGAAGAGAAAAACTCCAAAGCACATGGAGAATAAGAGGAAACAAAAGCTAATGGAGTTACAGAAATTTGATTGAATAAATTATTTAATTCTGCTTGCAGATATTTTCCAAACAATGCCAAAAAAAAAAGGACATCTAACCCAAAGCATTGGTATAAGAAAATAAGAAAATGTATCAGATGGTAAGAGGAAACATACTCAATTCCAAGGATAAGTTTCTAACAGTATTTACTCTATTCAGAACCCATTTATTAACATTAATTCAACATTAAGTGTCTAATATGTTAAGTGCGATGCTTCTTCCATGCTAAATCTCTCAGTGATCTCATGGATAGGTATTGACAACACTTTAAAGTTAAAAAGTCTGAGTTTCAAAGACGTTAAATGATTTTTCAAGGTCAAAGGCATCAACAGTGTGACCAGGATTAAAACTCACTCCCCTGATGTCAAGACGTCAGCTCTTGTATCCAATATTAGAGCACAATGTAAGGACTACAGATGGGTACAATGCATGGTGTGTCTAATGGCAGACTTACACCATGGTGACTGCTTCTCTGTAGGGTAGAGAAAGGACTGCATTTTGGTTGGCACTGAGGTTATTAACATTCATGTTAATAGTCATAATAGCCATCCCTTCCGGAGCAGCTATCACATGACTTGCACTGTGGCAGGTGGTTTCGAGCTGCTATCTCAGTCCGTCAGTGCAGCTCCACAATGAAAGCATCATGATTCCATTTTGCCAATAAGGGAACTGGTGTTTAGAGCAAATAGGTGACCTGTTCAAGGTCAGACAACTGAATGTTTGAACTGAGGTTTGTCCCCCAAGGGTTCAAACGCTTTCTGACATAACATAGGTTTTTTTTTTTTTTACCACAGTCAAAATGCTCATTTTCATCCTTTCCCATTTAACAGTAGGTTAAAATTGCACATGCAATTAAACATTTCTTCAGTTTGCTAATTGTGTGCCCAAATGCACGCTCTGGCTGAAAACACGGACTAGTCGCAAGCACTGATTAGACGCATCAGCAATTTCCGAAAAGAGAACTTCCAGTCTGCATAAATGGAGGCCAGCTTTTAAGAAGTTGGCCTTTATTGATACACATTTTGAAGGGCTTTACATAGGAAAAATGTCGGTTCAAATACAACATGAAGCTGCATTTTCCAAATGCATTTTAAATGCTTGCAACTGCAACCGGCCTCGGTGTAAATATTTATCTTATGAAAGTATAAACTCTGACAGTAAAGGATTTCTACAAGACAATAGGGAGCGTAGAAGAATAGCTAAGACTGCTGAAATGACAGCAACCAGAGTTGAAAAACATGAACGTGCCCATTAGCTCCAGGAACCTGAAAAACGCAGTCTTATTTCCTGGTTACTTTGTCATCTCTGACTAGTTTTAGGCATTTTAAAGTCAGCGATTCTAGAAGTATCCCTGTGCATCCTTAGATGTCTCAGCAGATTAGTAATGGGTTTTCAGACCTCAAGCTTCTAGGTCACAGGTCTGAATCCAAACCAAGTCATTACCACGTAAAGGCCATGCCATTCTCCAGCGTAGTCACTAAAGACAAACTCGCTAGTTTCATACATTTCTGAATGCTGTTGGTTTTGCACATTCAACTCCTTCATTCAGGCCAACTTGACCATTGCATGATACACAGATTCAGGGTAAGAGTAAGTGAGAAATGTGGGCGGTGCGGGGGGTGTGAGGGAGTAAGTAGTGTGGGTAGAATTCATTGAATTGACTCTTAACATTCAGAAAAGAAATACTGGGAACACACAAAGCATCTTCTTCTGCCTTCTCATTGAAAAGAAAACTACATGTTTTTTTCTCAGTGAAAAATTGCTGAGAGAAAAGAAACAAACCCAAATTACTATTTTTTATATGTACCATTATTTCTCGGTATTTTCTTAAATAAGCTGATTACCCAAGGGACACATAAAATTGAGAAATTTGCATTGTTAAAGTGGTTATTATTTGCATGTAATTAAGAAGCTATATGTATACATATGAATACGCATCATATATCATGGAGGTGTTAATTTGGAGTAAGCTTTCCAGACATATTAAAATGAGGAATGAATGCATTGTGTATTTTCCAAAATCGTAGCATAATCGAAGGATAGTGATTTGGGGAGTAATCATTCATTTAGAAACTGTTCCCAGTGACACTTTTTATGGCTCTTAAAACAATTATTCAATATGTTTTTAAGTAGGAAAACTAATGAAATGAACTATTTGCTTCACAGACTAAATTTCATTTTCTCCTTTACAACCAAAATAAACTATATCAGAAATTAGAAAAAGAAAAAAAAATGGACTTTCAAAAAAATCATATGTCATAATGTACTCCCTTTTTCTTCATAATTACATAGGAGCATAGGAAAACATTAACTTGATTTCATAAAATTGTCTGTTACAATTACACAATTCTTGGCAAATTTGACAATCGCCTTCTCCTGGTTAAGAGCAAATTCTAGTTTTAATAAGCATCAAGAAACTTGCAAATGAGGGCATTAAAAAAGCCTGGAAAGTTTTCACTGATATAAAATATTTATTTCAGTCTCTAGTCATTTTGATTATAATACTTCAGAGAAATTTATTCAATAATATTAACAGGTTTTGAAATCATATTAAAAGCATTATGATCCCAATTCTAAAAATGAGGAAACCGATGCTTAGAGTAACTAGGTGGCTTGTCAGACAAGGTCAGACAAGTAAATATTTGAACTGAGGTTTTGAATCAATAACCATGTGTTTAAAAGACTTATAAATGCAGTGAACAAACTGGGCTTAGCCACAAGGCTTCTGAGAGCTCCAACTGGCCAGAGTCGAGTAGCTGGGGGCTGATCCCTGCATGAAATGTACAACAGTGACCAATCACAGCCTGACTTGAAAGAAGTGATGTGATTGGTTACTGGTCATGATGAGCATCTGTTACTTATGTAGTGATCTGTGTGGACCGAAGGGCTAGCGGCAGTGTCTGCACTTTCTGCAATTACAGTTGAAATGCCGTGGACTAAAATGTGAACCGATTTGTTGGGAGGGGGTATTATTTAAACAGATCATGGCAAATGAAATTCTTTCAGATAGGGATTCCATATGAAGCCTGCCTGTAATTACGTGAAATGGAACCCTCACTATATTAGTAAGATTGTGTGTGTGGCTGTTTGCAAAAATATCTCCCTAGAGATTAAGAAATTAAAACAATATTTATATCAGCTAGTCAAACTTTGATTAAAACACCCTTCCATCTCCCTATAGGGATCTGGTCCTATGTGAAAACCTGACACCTTAATAACAATTTATTTAGATATCCTGCTCACTCTCTTTTACAAGAAAAAACAAGAAAGACATACCGTATTTCTGCATGATAAATTGTAATATATTCACATGATAGAGTCCAGAAAATAATTCAAAATGTGAAATGCTTTTGATTCCCTGAAAAAAGCAAATATATTCTTCAGTGTGCCTCACAACTGCAGTTTTTTTACCAGATTATTTTAATAATGGCACTTCTGTGTAATTTGTCATATTTCATCAGCTATGCATGACAGTCAGTATAAAGGACAAGTTAGACTTTTAAATGAATTGTTCAAATCTTCTGATAATAAAAGAAGAATGACAGATATAAGGCAGTGACAAATAAATAAAAGATTCTCAAGGACGTTGGTGGCCTACTGTTTAGATCCTAAGGAGCTGACAAAATGCCTTTTGCTCAAAAGAAAATCCTTCCCTTTATCATTTTCGTTTTCTTCTTAATTCATATAGGGTTTCTACCCTTAATAATCTTGTGGTCAGTGAGTAAGAGACACATACAAACACAGACTAGGAGTACAGTACAAATATGATAATAAACACATAAAGCATTTCATGGCAATTTACCGCTTTATAACTCATATACCTCATCTGGCTTTCAGAAGACAGGGTGGGCATTTGGATGGTCATTTACTGATTAGGAAATTAAGATTTACAAAATGGAATGATTTCCTCAAGGTCACAGGTTCATCAATGGCCAAGTCTAAAATTAAACAGTTAACTTTTCACTATAAGTGTATTTCCGATAAAGCCTGTTTAATTCTGATGGTAACAGGATTTTCAAATACAATTTCAGGAAAAAAAAAGTTTTTGAATATGCCAGCACTTACAATTATTTTTATATTTTGTAGCTTCAGATAAGTTATATTTCAAAGAGAAATACAGAAAGTTTTAACAGCTAAATATCTGANATAGAATACAGCATATCAGGAACAAATTTATATTTAAAAAAACAATAGGTCAGGGGCGGCCGGTTAGCTCAGTTGGCTAGAGTGCAGTGCTCATAACGCCAAGGTTGCCAGTTCAATCCCCACATGGGCGACTGAGTTGCGCCCTCCACAACTAGACTGAAAAATTATTTGACTTGGGGCTGATGGGTCCTGGAAAAGCACACTGTACCCCAATTAAAAAAAAAATTAGTTCATATAGGACAGAGGGTTTTACCAGCATTACATGCCCGAAGTAGTTCAAGCATTAAATGTCATTTTGAGCTTCCTAGTATCCAAGGGAAATAGAGGGTGGGCTCCGTATTCAATTCCCGTTGACTTATTAAACAAAGTATAAGCACTGATATAGAAAGCCACTTTTTATGTCATAAATTTATAACAATGAATAGCATTAAGGACATTATTTCCACAACAGACATTTACATGAGAACTTTTGAAAAAGCCAATGGCATAATAAATTGCAACCAGTGAAAGTATTTGTGAAGAGCTGCACTTCCAGGATAATAGCATTTATTGAGCGTCTATTTGCTGACACTCTCGAAACACTTACCATTTATCAGCCTATTTAAACCCCACAGCCATCAAAAAAAATAGATAGTATACGGCATGCATTATTCAACCATAAGTATTGAGTACCTATCTGGTGCTAGGTACTTAGAGTTCATAAGTAAATAAAACAGCAAAAAGCCTTACCCATCGCTTCAGATGCAGAAATTAAGACTTAAGAGTCTATGAAATCTAAGGCCACATAGTTAATTTGTCGGTGGCACCACATTTTGAACTCAGGCTGCCTGTTCAGCCTGCACTCCTACACATAAAGCCAGGTATGTTTCAGATATGTAAATTCATACCGGTATTGTTTGTTCATTTATTTCCTGTGGCCAAAAGATCTCAGCTGTTTCTCTCTGACTACAAGGAAGGATATGTGGCCAGCAGGAGGAGACTAAGAAAATGGAAAAAAAGCCAAAACCGAGTGAAAATAACCAACCTCCCTGAAGCCCAAAATATCAGTTAATGAATNAAAGTTTTAACAGCTAAATATCTGAGTTTTGCAAATTATCATTTGCCTACCAATTTTACACATGTGTGTGTGCTAATCAGCTAATAAGAGTGGGAGTTACCTGATGAAGAGTTTTGATTTCGTTCCAGGATAATCAGGATAATCATTAATAGTCTCTGCCTTCTTCATTCATTCATCACATGGAACTATTTTCCAATCAGCTTGAGATAACATGATAACACAATAATTGTTGCAGAATTCAAAGTAGGACTTGTAGAACAATTCTTATGACTATTGCTGTATCACTAAATAAGTTCAATCTGATTAATATCATTAAAGTAAATAGCACAGAAATTAACAATGATTGGAGTAGTTTAAATTAGTGTCTTCCTTATAAATGAATCACTTCACTGCAGAGCTTGTGCCAAAGTCTATTTACACTATAGGATCTTCCGTTTGGGTCAATAAGTAGCTTAGGGAATCAACTGTGTTTGTTTGGTGAATGAACTCTTTACTTTCAGCCATTTTCAGACACGAAAATTAAGTGTCTAAATTACATGCTCTCCGCCATGAAATATAATCCTTAATTGCTTATCATGGGGAAAATGTGTGTGTAGGTAGGTATAACAAAGAAAAACTTGAACACATACATGCATGAACACAACATGAGCACATATGCACACACACGTATGTACGCATGGCCCTCTGCTCTTTCTATGGAAAGCGTTGGTGCATGATTGAAACATAATTAAATAGATTTGACCAACCCTATAAACAACTACATCTTGCAAAAAGCAAAAAAAGTTTTTGTTAATTTCTGTCTATGTCTCCCCCTTTAACCCTCCTATTTGCATTCTTATCTCCCATGGCAAAACATAGCTCCTAAATTTTCAAATGTTCAATGCACGTGTCCATTTTCATTAGTTTGTAAATACCCAAGAAAGGAATCATCTGAGCCCTGGATTCTAAAAAGCAAACCATAATTGTCTACACAAAAACAGAAAGCCTAAAAATATCACAAAGATATATCCCTGTAGTGTAAATATATTTGCATCATGTATGTGACTACCACCACAAAACTTTTAAGTCTAGCTGTTCCCTTCATTGCTATGATGACACAAAGACTGGCAGAGTACCGCAAGGGACCGACAATGATTGTAGCTAACATTTGGTATGCGCTCGCTATTAATATTATCTAATTTAAACCTCACAAGGACCCTGTGAGGTTGGTATGATTTTTTTGTTCTGTTTATGTGTAACAGGAAATTGAGGCACAGAGCAATTATCATCCTATTCAAGGTCACATATTTAATAAGAGTGTGAGCTAAGATTTCAACCCAGGCCGTTTAACTACAGACCCTGGGCTTTTTAACCACCAGTCAATACTTATAGGTCATAAGGACTGTTTTCTGATATGTTATGTGACTTTAGAGCGATAGACACTGAAAATATTGAGTTCTAGAGATACTCAACCATTGAGAAATGAGAATTTTCTCACTGAAATAATAAAACTATGATCAAATGACACAATTAATAATTGTGATCTCTCAAGTAATTCACATACCTCTCTCGGACGGAGGATGCTAGTTAGACTTATAAACTAATGTGCTTTATGGGCAGAATACTTGATTAAATACATGCAATCTACATAGTATTTCTTCTCTGTAGTACAGAATGAGAAGCAAAGGTCACTGCCACCATCTGTCCCAATGTCATGATAAACATTGCCCAATCTACTCCAAAGCCTTACTAGAAAATAGCTTACTTGGCTGCATCCTAAGGCGGTGACCACATCCTGAGTTGTATGTTTCATCATAAAACTTCCAGAGAATTAAAGGAGTCAAATCATGTTTCTCATGATTCCGTAATATTTCTAAGTACCAGTTTGAGGAGCCAGTATTTTGTTTAAATATACCATCTAAGAAGTAATGTTATGGAAAGCCATCAAGAATGAAAAGATGCTAAGTTGTAAGGGGTCCTCATTACCTCTAATTTCTTTTTCTGCTAAGTCAGCAAGCTGGAAAGTGGGCAGTCTGGCCATAAGAATAGAAAGGAGGTTCCAAATCAACTGAAGATCATTCAAAGCATTTCTAAATGTGTGCTTAGTTTTTGTCCTATGTGAAGATGATAAATGCTGTTCACATGTATAAAAGTTACTACCACACTGATCTGATGTTATAGAGAAGGGCATTGCTTTCAAACAATGAAATTTTCAATAATAACTGCATCTTCTCATTATGCCAGGTATCAGTATTTATTTTTATGGGAATCTTTAGAAGCCAATGATAAGAAGTATTAAAATGCACCTGGAGGGGCCGGCCGAGTGGTGCGATGGTTAAGAACTGGCTTGGGACGCCAGAGGGCCCCAGTTCGGATCCCACATGTGAGGTCCAGTGACACTGCCCTCCACAGCTAAGATGCTGAACAACAGCTCAACCTGGAGCTGGGCTGCTGTGAGTCGCCGTCTACGGCATAGGCTGCAGCCCCTGTGGCAGTGGGTTGCCATGGACTACCGTATGTAGCCAGCAACCAGCGTGAGCGGCCAGTAGCCGCAGTGAGCAGCCGTCCAGAAGCTGGCGACTGATCTGCCTCGCCCGGGGAAGAGCGCAATGATGGTGCCAGCTTGGGCCAGTGTAGCAACGTCCTCTACAACTAGACTAAAGAATAAAACAATAGCAACTTGTCTGTTCCCCTTCCCCAATTCCCCAGTGCTGTTCCCATCCCCCCAATTCTCCAATAAAAAAGAAAAAAATCTTTTAAAAAAATGCACCTGGATGTAAGAGGATAAATTCACAAAGGAATCATAACAATGATGCAGTTGGACTTGAAGATTACATGTGCCTTCTGTCTTGTAGAAGATCTAGCTCTGCAGTAGAGTACAAGCCCTCTAAGAGCAAGATATTAGTCCATATTTTATCCCAGTACCTACCATATATTGAGTGCCTGTTAAACATTTGTTGATAACTCAAAAAGCGAAGACAATGAAATTTGACTGAAATGTCACAACTATTGATCAAAGTGCGATGGACTTTCTATATGCAATTCATACAGGCTACAGACAACACTGCTGTTCTATTCTGCACGCCAAAGGTGGTTTGGGATTACTTGTTGATTACATTCCCAAGGTCATTAGTACATTAAATACTATTGAATCATATGTATTAAACTGAGTAAAAGAAACAAATACATTATCTAGTACCAATCACTACCATTGAGCACGATTTGGGAGATTTTGACTGTTTTCCTCTTTAATTTCACGCACATGAATTATGAACAATTTTTTTTTCATTTGACAGATAATTATGTCCAAGTTTAATAGAACCTATCCCAGTAAGTTAAATGGATATACACATATCTCTCAGATGTCAAACATATTTTTTTCTAATACACACTCAGAAGTCTTTCCTAAATAGTCCCCTTTATGTCAGGACAGAATAGTCATTACTTCTTTTTTTCACATTACCACCACCTAGATGATGTTCATTCAAAATATCTTCACGCAGTGCCTATTGAGTGCAAAACAGTGTTCTTGTGGGATAGCATAAATGCAGAGACTCAGCCGGTGTGAATTATTTCCTCAGGATATTAACACATGTTACACCTGAGGAAGGCTGTGTTTGCCAGGTTTTCTACTCTTTCATCACAACAGGTCAACCCGTCTGCACCACCTTGACCCAAAAGATGAACCAAACCCCTGATGATGCATCATTTTCACAGATGTTCGTGTAATACTATGTTCCACTCAGTAATTTGAAATGCATCTTCTTAACTGTGGCATCTCAAATGCCCTGGCGATCACAAAACCATACTGATGTAGGCGTGTTCCAGGTTTTACAGATCCTTGGGTCTTTTATGGGAAACAAAGGGGCACAAAACAATCATTTGACATAGACATGACATAAAAGAGGGATAACTTGGTGGGTTAAGAATGGTGTCCTTCTTCTATGGCAACCCGTTGGGTTTGAGACCTAGCTCCTCCATTGTCTAGCTATGTGAACCCCATCCCTTAGTGCCTTCCTCTTTAGAATACTGAGAATAATTGTATCTTTATTTTGGCTTTTATGAGGATTAAAGTGATCAATATGAACTGTTATTTGGTGTTGCCTTGAGGGCTATTTTAATAATGTCATTAATATTTATATAATATTTTAAAATTTACAAAACTCTTTAGCATATATTCCCTAATTTGCACTGTCTACAAAAAACAAGTTCACTGCCTAAGGCTATAGGGTCACACACTAACACTAACCAATGCCATGAGGTGACATTCACTGGACCACAATATAAATGGTGCCTCCTGCAGTGGGGTGGCCTAATTTTCTGAAAATAACTCTGTGGGGCCATTGGTATCCTTTCCAGTGAAATGAGGTTATATAATTTGGAAACATCTAAGAGGTTAAACAATTTGTACAAGGTCACACCAGCACTAACTTTCAAAGCTGGGGAATCTATACTTGTTGATTTTTTGATGGATCTATTGCCCAAAGCTATTTTGGGGCTATCCTATTCCGTCATAGTAGCTTTGCCATTGCATAAACATTAAAACTCAGAATTTTCTAGTTTCTATGGTGTATACTAATTACCTTTCACTACTCACATATGCCACATTATTGAGTACAAAATTTATAAATAAAAAAAAAAAGCAAAACCAGCCAAATGAGTTTTTAAAATTCAAAGGTACCTATTCAATGGATATTGATTTTGGCCTGCATTTTACTTTATATAAATATACATGTACTTATAAAAAATGTTCAGTACATAGCCATTTCTAAGAAAACAGAAATGTCATAGTTCAATGAAATTACGTTTCTGTTACTCTTTTGCTCTCATTTTGCTCGATAATGGCAGTTCTTAAGGTTGCTCTTCTCACTCAGGTCGTTCCATGGAGTTTTGCAACTCATCTATGAACCTGTGTTATATTTTATGATACAGTATGGCATATAACGTCCCCATCCTTGGGAAGTAGAAGCATGGGACAATGGGTCCAGTGGGAGGTTTTGTGCCATTGAAGTTGACCAGCTCAGAAATGGTGGATCAAGGGGGCAGGGCTCCGAGAGGCAGTGCCCTGACTCACATGTGGGCAGAGAGAGCCAGCAAGGCAAGAGACAAGTTCAAAGGAGAGCACGTTTTGAACTGGAAGGTGGGAGGAGGAGCTTGGGGAAATTCCCTGGACCAAACAGTAAGAGTGGCTGCTATGACTACAGGATGCCAGAGGTCTGACGGTCAGGGAAAGAGTCAAGTACACAGCGGTTTTGTGGGATTAGTGCTATATTCATACATATGTCATTTGTACGCTGTGTATCTTAGGAGCATGCATCTTACAAAACTTGTACTATATGCCATGTACGAGGCACTTTCATGCCTCAATAATGAATCATTTCACCCCCTATGCTGAGGCATTTTTAAAAAATCTGTGACTAAACTCCTCAGATAGGATAGGTGTTCAGTCCCTGACTCTTTTGACACACATGATAAAAACCCAGCATATCGTCAATGCAAACTGAACTATTTGCATACTTATTTGTTTTTGTAGCCTGTCCAAAGTAATTTAAATGATGTGAAAAGTAATTAATGTCATGTCCAGTACGATACACCACAGAATCTCTAATGTGTGTTTTGTTGAACTTTGGTTTGCATTTCACTAGCTCCCAGGGCTTCTAAGAGCTTCAAGTATAATGATGATCAACATAAATACTAAGAGGGAGGTAGTCTATGGAGGAATCCCAAAATTATCTGGTCATCTGATAGTTTTATTCGGTAGCATTTTAAGAAACAAGGATTGCCCCTAAATTTTAGATAAATAAAAGAAAAAATGTTATATATTTATTATAGTATTTTAACAAATATTATGCATATTTATCTTTTATATACACACAGAGATACAGTAGAGAGAGATTAACCTGTGGGTTAATAGCATAGCGATTTTGCTACTTCACCAAGATAGAATGTTTTCATAATAATGGGGATAATAACATCTACCTATAAATTATCATCAGGATTAAATAATCTAGTGTATGGAACACAGTTTGGCACAAAGAATGTAACAACAAAAAAAATAGGTGTGTCTCAAAATATTCTTTTTTTTCCCCTCTCGATTTATAATCCACTGATTATATTGGGTTGTCAGAAAAGTCAAGACGCATTTTTACAATGGACAGCATAGAAAAAACACGTCACGACTTTTCGGACAACCCACTATATGCATGATGTGTGTCTGCTTGGCAGTGCAAAAATCTTTGCTCTGAAATTTCTGTTGATCAAGCCGACCCCACCCCGTTTTTCTTCTGGGTATATTTTCCTGTAACTTTGACAGCCCTTTTACACAAAAGAGTTAGACTTACACCTGAAGCTTAATGCTTCTCTGTGATTTGTGCTACTTGGAGAAAGAGAACTTTCATCTTCTCTGGTTTATGTAATTTGCTGGTTTTCTCACAGTGCTATGCTTGCATCCCACAAATAAACACAACTCATGCCAAGTAACTAGAGCAAGTGTCCTAAGTCTGAGATGTGTACACTAACATTCACATTCATTCCAGTAACCACGTTTTGGTTGTCACCTATGTAATAAGATAGTGATAAAACCACCTGTTAACATGGCCCTTCCTATAAGTACTCCCCAAACTCTTATCTCCTGAGCAGTTTTCAAAGATTTGTCTTTTGAATACAAAAATTCAAAGATTTTATTAGCTAAAAGTGATCATGTACGTATCCTGGGCTTACCCCTCTCCGGAGAGAATTTTCTGGATGAGCGTGTTCTTCCCTTTTTACGTCAGCATATATGCATGTATAGACACACCTGTACATATAATTATATGATTGTTCCACAGTGAAGAACTAGGTCAAGACTCTAATTAAAAATGTGATATAGAGAATTTATAAGATGAGTGTGAAAGCCGCGTTCTCGTCTCATAAAGCATCATTTTTATTGTCCTGTTCTACAGTCATTCAATGGTCTTGTGATTTAAAACATCCAAGTCATCACACATGATTATGTAGTTGATACGTGCATATCTGTGCTTTCCGCTTGAGAGAGATTTGGGGGGGTTTACCTGGAAGCATGGGATACAGAAATAGTCGATATTCTGAGACACCATATGGAATATTCAGACACAGATGATAACTAGAAAACTGGATATTATAATGGGACAAGCGAGAATGCACTAAGAGCCCCTGGTTTCGAGGTAAAACACATTAGCCTATATCTCTGTGACTTTTAGCAAGGCATTTAAATTTTTGAAGCCTCCATATTCTCATATATGAAGTAGGAATAACAACAATTTTCCTGCCAACCTAAGATGTAATCTGAGGGTCAGATGACCAACAGATATGGAAATACTGTGTAAACCATAATTCAATATACTCAAATACTTATTAGGTGTCTGAAAGGTGCTTGGTCCTGAGCAGTTAGAAGGTCTGAAGATGTCATCAGAGAGGTGAGCATATGTCCAGCTGAGCTGTGGCAAAGGTTGTAAACCCCAAAGAAGCCCTTGGGAAAGAGTAGGATAGTGAATAACGATCAAGATGATTAGGATGCTAGTGAGTGAAGCCATGCTGTGCCATAAATGGAGAGAAAGACGAAGAAAGAAAACCTAACCCAGCAAATTACAATAGTCAACCTGTGGTTATAAAGGGTCATCTATCAGCTGAACTCCATGTGAAATATCCCAATAGGAATTTTAAAAATTAACTTGTTCTGTTATTCCAACAATATGTATGTTTCTCCCAAAAAAAGCAAAGAGCTACATAACGAACAAGCTTGTAAAATGTGGTGAAATGGTGCTTGTAAGTAAATGTTTAAATACTAAATACCCTGTGTGGAGAAAAAAAAAATGTGAACACTGTGAGGTGTCACCAATTTATGTAATTTTTTGCCTCAACAGACACTGAAGGGCTTTGTAAGTTCATTTAAAATAAACTTTACTTGGATATTTAATTTAATGCATTTTTTCAAATGTTAGTTTACATACCAATTCTATAACCAGTGACCTTGAGACATTAATGTAGTAAATTTTTCCTTGGGCTTAGAAGAAATCCCAGCAAAAGTTCAATTTTTTTACACAAACTGAAGTTTCTTCATGCCAAGTAAAAACTGTCTTTTTGCATAAAGAAATTTTTTTTCTTTGGTCTTAAACTAATACTACTTTACATATGAGGACCAATGACAAGTGATAGCATATCAAAATTCACTAATCTGTATAATCATTACATGTAAAATAACTTTAAATTATGAAGGTCACAATTCTGGTAACCTCTAGATACACAGTATGTGTCATAAATAAACATAAACTTTGACAGAAATTACTTTTGTATACTCAAAAAAGTTAATATTTTTGATTATAGAAGATTTGGGTACATAGTAAATGCATAGCTTCTTAATTTTTTTTTTTTTTGGTTAGCTGAGCCATTTTGTCACCTGTTGGCAGCTCAGCGGCAGCTCAGCTCGGGCCAGGAATCGAACCGGTGACCCTGTAGCTCAGAGCTCGCACTCTTGAGCGAGCTCTTAACCAACTGAGCCACTCGTCCAGCCTGCTTCTTAAAATTTGATTGAAACTTACTGAGATCATGAATCCTACTGTTTCCTTAGAGATCTAATCAATTTATTTGTAACCTATGTCTTTCTTCTGACATAGTATGAGTATCTTCTGAGTATGCACTGGGAGGGACAGCCAATAATTAATCTAAAATTCAAACAATGAGCATTAATTGTCTTGAACTTATGGCAACACTCGTGACATTTTGAAATCAAGATTGGTCATCCAGCCACCCAAAGTGTCTGTTCTACGTGTTCCATAGATGAAGGAACTATAAATAATGTGGCTCCTGAAATAGATCAGATTGGCTGGCTGACTGGGAGTACTGACACCCGAGAGAAAAAGAGAGGGGGGGGGAAGAGAGGGGAATTATTTAAAAACTGCAAAATACTAGTAGCAAAACATTTTTTTTTCACTAAAAATTAATACACTTTAGAAAAGAAGCTACACCAAGAAAGGAACATGGAGGGAGGTAACGTATTCAGCGGTCCTAATATTTTTCTTGAACATGCAGGTTTTTAGATATACAATCTCACAGTAGAAAAAAAAAACAAGGAGATGTTCTTGAAGGGATGTTTTCAGCATGTACAGGAAGAATTGTAGGGATAATTAAAGAAAAGCAGCTTGTACTCATTCCTAATCTATAGAACCATATATTCTGTAAAAGCACATATAAAATATAGCATGCAGGAAATAATGGACCATGATTTACCTGTATATAATAGCAACTGTGGATATATATGTTAATATTGTTGAATGTAGAAAAGGGGAGTGTGGAACAGTACAAGATTTAGGCTTGTGGGTAGGGGCAGGAATTTTAATAAATACATTTGGAATATAAATAAGTATAAAGATTTAAACTGCAAAATCCCATCAACTTATGCGAATTCATATGTTACTGCTTTATTTGAGAACAGAGGCAAAAGAAGATAAAAGGAAGAAGAGACAGATTGACCAAAAAAAAGAAAAAAAAAAGCAGGGAAGGAGAAAGGGAGAATGACAGACGGAAGCAGGAAGGTAGTAGTCGGCAGAAAGGAAGACCTTTCTCTATCTGAAGAAAAGATAATCTTGAAAAGTTGACATAATATTCAAAATACCCAAGCTGAGATAGCTTTTATGAGTGTTAGAAAGGCTGCATAAGAAACTAATTTACAACCCGAAGACAAATTAGCTCTTATGAACATGAGGATACAACTTCAAATTATTTCACCCACTCTACCTGCTCATTTAACTTTCAATATTTAATTAAAACATTTCAAATGAATTATCCATAGCTAAAAGGAGGAAAGAAAATTGAATGTGTGCTAATGTTTTTTTTATAATGACTGAATTAAAATTGAGAGTGGTGTCCCCAAGATGGCAACATGGGTCACTCCTCATTTGACTCCCCCTCACAAGAAGAACGAACAGCTATTCAAAAATGAGACATCACGAGAGAATTCTAGAACACGGGGTGGGGCTGAAGCACCCTCCTGCGCCACAGAGAATAAGACAGACCATCTTAGAAGGGTAAGAGCAACAGCTACACTCTGACCTCTCACTCTGCCCATCCCCAGGCCAGCACAGCAGAACAGGGAGAGGTCTCCCGGAAGCCTCTGATTCCTCCAATGGCAAAAGAGAACCCAGAGCAGGAACCGAGCCCCCTCGGCATTGTGGGCAGCTTTGCTGGAGCCCCTCCTCTGATCACGCCCCACAGGGATTGCAGGGGAATCTATAGGGCTCGACCACTGGGAATCTGACCGTGACTATGAAGAGAGGAGGGGCCTGCAACATGGATCTTGGCAGCCTCCGTTTATAACTTCAGAGCCCGGGTAGTAATCCCAGCCACAGGCTTTCCTCATCTGCACAACGAAGTCCGCAGTGTCCTCTGACCAGGGACTTGGCTGGGGCCAGGTCTGCCTGATTCGGGTCGTCAAGCGAGGGATTTCTGCCAGCCCGAGAGTGTGGCTTGCCCATGCCCAGGCAAGGGGCTGAGTCACAGCCTCACCCGCTGTGGAGAGTGTCTCCCAAGCACCTCTGACCACAAGTGCCGGAGGGAACATCTGGAAGCTGTGTGAACCAGAAACGCTTCGGCTGAGACACAGAGCTGATTGGCCCCAGAGCAAAGCCCAGGGACCTGTTCAGCCCGGGAACTTGAGGCGCAGGTCAGTTTAAGACAACAAACAAAGAGGTTTGCCAGGTTTAGAGCTCCTTGTCCCATTGCACTTGGCCAGGGGCTAATTCATAGTCCCCGTTAATTGCTGGATACAGTCTCCAGCCTGACCATTCTGGAAACCTAACCACAGCACAAGGTGGGCTGTGTAGCTGATCTAACAGACCTGCCTATGGTGGCAACCGAATAAACAGCAGAGCCCACGACTTTCCCTGTTAGCGGAGCAAAGCTGGTGGCCTCATCTGACCAGGGATTTCAGTGCACACCCTTGCTTGATTCAGGTACCAAACAATTGCCTTACAGGGTCTCATCCAAATGCCCAGCCAGGGCAGGGAATCTAATTCAAAGCCCTATCTTCTAGTGAATACAGTACCCAGTCCTGACTATCTAGTATGTCTAAGCAGAGAATCCAGGCAATTGTGGAGTCCATCCTACGATCTCAGTTGGGCAGGGAACCAAGCTAGCAGTCAATCCAACAGTTCTCAGTCAGTGGCCTACTCCTCCCACGCCTGACCTCAAAGCTTGAACGGTTGCCTCAACCAAAAATAGATCATGATAGCAGGACTAACCTGCCCAGAGACATCACAAACAGACACACCCAGAAACTCAAACTGAGCTGACTGGTGAAGAAGAACTGTCTCTGCCAAAGCAAACCTGTGAAGTCTAGAAGAAGAACCTGATTACTCAAATGTGCAGATACCAATTTAAGGTATCAAAGGTCACAAAAAAACAACAACAGGTAAATATAACATCACCAAAGGAACTCAATAAGCTCTAATATCTATCAACTGTCAGACGAACAATTCCGAAGAATCCTTTTACAGAAGTTGAGTGAACTACAAAGACACACAGACAACTAAACAAAATTAGGAAAATAATGCATGAGCAAAATGAGAAATTTGACAAAGCAATAGAAACCATCCAAAAATAAACATCAATTGTAGAGCTGAAAAATACAATAACTAAATTGAAGAATTCAATAGAGCATTTCAAAAACAGACTTGACGGCACAAAAGAATCGGCAACCTGGATTATAGAACATTAGAAATAATCTAGTCAGAGGAGCAAAAAGGAAAACTAATGAAAAAGAGTAAAGAAAGCCTACAAGACTTGTGGAACACAACAAAAAGAAATGGTATTGGCGCTATTAGAATTCCAGAAGGAGAAGAGAAAGAGAAAGAGACAGAAAGTATATTTAAAACAATAATGGCTGAAAACTTCCTGAACCTGGGGAGAGAATGGGGCATCCTGATCCTTGAGGCCAAAAAGGCTCCAGATAGGCTGAATCCAAATAAAGTTACACTGATATACGTTATAATTGTCAAAGGCAAAGAGAGAATTTTAAAAGAGGCTAGAGAAAAAAAGGCAAGTTACATACAAGCAGACCCCCCATTAAGACTATATGTGGATTTCTCAACAGAAACATTTCAGGCCAGGAGAGAATGGGATGATATAGTGAAAATATTTCCAAGGTTAGGGATCCTACTGCAGTTAAGCTGTTGCCATCTTGAAAATAGGGTGTTACAATTTTAAGATGTTTTACGTAAGCCTCACGGTCACTAGAGAAAAAAGCTC
>NW_017732493.1:323588-328216 GCF_001890085.2 Hipposideros armiger | reverse complement strand
CCTTTCCCAAGAGGACACAGAGAAGGTGGTGCCCTGAGAGACAGTGTCCAGTGATGGGACCTATTTCCACCAGAGCTGGCCATGTCACCCAACCTATCATTCATTGCAAGGGATGGGCAGGCTGACAAAGTGGGATTAAAAGCCAGAAATGAGGTGTTGAACAGGTTTTACAAAAATGATCCTGGGTCAGAAAGAAGCTATTAATGGAAAAACTGGAAAACTTCACATGAAATCTGGAGCTCAGTAGTAATGACAAATGTCAAGAAGTCTGTGTGGGGTAGGATACTTTAAGGACTTCAAGGGCACATTATGAGCTGAGGCAATATTGGATCCATTTCGTATCTCCTGTGTGTCTGATTTGGAGTACATAATATATACATACTACACAGCTTTTTGTATCAAAACATACTTTCATCTATTTAAGAAAACAGTACATTTCCATCTCATTTCTGGTATCACTGTTATACGGAGAATGTAAATATTTCTATTATATACTTTAAACTTACCATTACGTGTGATATATTATGATTGAACTTTGGTTAAAACTCAAATGCGCATTGTAATGAGAAAAATTTACAGATAAGTGATTTTGAAAACAGAATGGGTGGCTTACAAATCACTGGAAATAACACAAACCAGAAAAATTCAATGAGAGGCAATAAAAGGTGTCTGAAGTAAAAGTTATAAAATGCCCAAACCAATGAGGGTCATTTGAATATCAAAGAGACTATGCATGAATCTATGATTCTGAACTAATGTAAGAAGAAAAACTACTCTCCTAAAATTTACATTATCTAATGGAAAGGAATTAAGAAGCAAATCAACCAAGAAGGATTTTGATAAGAAAAAAAATTGCTGAGCAATAGACAGTGACCAAAACCATAATGATAGTTTTAAGTGGAAAATTACATTTATTACTTTAATACGTTCAGATTACAAAAATAAAATAAAAGCCCAATAAAAAATATTGGTCCTATCAGTACAGGAACAAGATGATACAAAAACAAAGGATTCTAGCACAAATATGAGGCCGCAATTGAACATACTACAAATATGCGTTATCGATAGGGGAATGTTTACTGATTTCATTTTTAAAAGTCTCCAATATTATAGTTCATTACATCTACCTGAGAAGTACTCAAACTATGGCTTTTATCCTTATAGAGCTTGTAATGATTTGCGTGTAATAATAAGACTTGCAATGTCACTGAAGCCAATTGTTTCAAGGAGGACTGGAACCAGGTTCCCATCCCAGGAGCCTTTTGTGATGTCACTCTGCCATCCTACCATCAAAGCAGAGTCCCTTCCTCCCCTCCCCCACCTTTAATCTACACTAGTCCCTAGGCCTAGCCAGTGGGGCAGCTGCAGATGTGGTTGGTGCCCGATGGTTTACAGACCTGAGAGCCTTAGAAAATCCAGCCACATCCATTTTCACCCTCTCTGAGTGCTGTTCTGTTCACAGATGAGGATGACTTGACTGTCTACCTAGAATACCCCACAGAATCAAAAACACCAACGAATCCTTCCTGGAACTAACAAAAGACTAATCTTTGATATTTACATAAGAATAAAAGCAAATGGAAAGCAATGAGGGCTGTTTCAATGAAGAAGAGGTCCTCAGGACAGAAGGCTTCCTAATGGCAAGGTCTGAGCAGGAGGGAGCCCAGGATCCCTGGTGAGTGTGTGCAAGTCAGAAACCTTCAAGTGAGAGTCCTGTATCTGTGCAAAAGTAAAAAACGCTGTGACTAAAATGGAGGGACAAGTATAGGACCAAATTACGGCTGTACTTATTTTTACTCCAGTTGGGCACTGTCCTACGGGCTATATGCAAAACTTCTAAATTACTCGTCACAAAAATTATATGTTTTCTGATTCTTAGAACCCCACTTTACAGATGTGGAACTTGGGAGCTTAGGAAGCACTCTCTTCTTAACTAATGGAGCCCCAAATTCTTACTCCAAGTTATGGTTGAGGCTTTCTCCAAACACTAGCAAAGGTTACACTTTTGCTTTGTTTTTTACAGGGTTGCATGTGTGTGTGTGTGTGTGTGTGTGTGTNTTTGGATAAACCCTGTGAAGTCGCTCTGAGGTCTTGAAAGTGACAGGGTTCACGACACGCCGTCGCACAATACGGCGCCTTGGCAGGTTGCACATTTTATTTCTGAAGGAACGTGAAAAACGACAGATGCAGGATGGACTCTCTGACCGTCTTGTGAAGCAGGTCATAAGACCCTCACCTGAGAGGTGCCCTCCCGATGCCCGGAGGAGAGGAGCACCCTTCTCTCCAAAGACAAAGGGATGCCCAGAAGGTTCTTAACAAACAGGCCTCACAAAATTTTCCCCAGTTCACTACACTGAGTTCAGAACCTTGTGCCCGATCCTATATTTCCAGGACGTTTAACTCTTCATCAAACTTAGCATGAAAACACTCAGGTTAACCACTGCTTCACATCTCCATGTCCTTATGAAAGCTTCTGTGTCACAAAAAATTTACATTAAATGTGTATGCTTTTCTCCTGCTAATCTTTTAATAAAGAGACCCAGTGAAAAATGCAGGGTAGAAGGAAGGAGATATTTTCCTCTGCTACAAAAACAGCACCAAAACCTAAACTTTCAAAGATGTTAGAAATTTCTCTTTGGATGTTAGTCATGTGACCTTAGTAGTTGTAGTGGATAATCACTTCATTCATTTGTCTTACATTTGCTCAACTGTTTATTGAACAGCTACCATTTGGTGACATCACACTAAATACCATGGAAGCGCATTTAGTGTCTCCTGCCTGAGAGAAACTCAAGGTAGTCACACAAGTACTTGTACAAAAAATGTTCTCAACGGGTTACAAAAAGAGTGCACTCAGAACCCAGAGGCCTGAGTAAATGTGATGCGGACTTTGCTTTGTTATTGTCTGTCTGGGTGAGAAATCGGGGCTCCTTCATCGTACAGAGCATGAGAGCAACATTTATCGACAACATATTCTTTGTCGTCTGAAATGCTTTTTCCTAATTGAGAACTAGTTTGTGGTTATAATAATGCAATTCTACCAGAGATGACCAATGATTGGCAGGGGCAATTTTACAGGCCGAATCTAAGAGATAAATGAGTTAAAATGCAATTTATAAGGATGGCCTTGTTACTGAGTTAATTGAGGGTGCCTGGATTTGTGTAATTTCAAAGTAGATTGTATGTGCGGGAAAAAGTTTGTTTTATTCCCCTAGATCTGTGGGTATTGAGTCTTGTAACTACGAGTTATGCTTTCTTAGCTACTATTGCTAGCTTCCATGGATTAGGGCATTCAGCTCTTTCGATAACTCAAACATGCTATTTTGCAAAACGGTCAGACATTATTCAATCCTGCTCTATCGTCACTGTTCAAAAAGTTTTCAGTGGTAAATCATATTACTTAACTGGTAACAATAACGACCCACTTTTTATTTATAGAGCACCTCTGATTATAATAAATGCTTCCTTAACACAAATATAAAAATATATATCAAGTAGGAGGGGAAGAGTTTAAAGTTCATTGCTGTGATAATTTGGAAGAAATAAAGCGTGTGTGTGTGTGTGTGCGCGCGCGCCCCATGACTGTGTAGGGGGTGCTGTCAAGATCACTTACTAGTATGATTCATTATATTTATGAAAAGATCTGCCCTTCCAGCTGCTTCCTTTTGCTTCCACCTCCACAAAGAGAATCTCCACTTCATAGTTCACAAAACTCATCACCAAGTCCAACGATCTTAGGACTTATTCTCCCGACTGCTCCCTTCCCCTTGGCAGTTAACATTTCCTTGAAAATGCTCCCCTGTCTCCTGAGCATTCTTCCCGTACGTGCCACCTGACATTTCTTGGCTTTCTTTGTGACTGCTGAGTTTTGCCTCATAAATGTTAGGGCCTTGCCTTCCAGCTGTCACTAAACTTGCATTGTTAACGAACTCTTCCATATTGTTAGTTTCTGCCACTGCTGCTAACTGGATCGAGCGAATTGTTCATTGCCAAACACTCTGCTTTCACCTAGATCTCCTAGTTACTCTGTGTTGACTGGCTATCCCCACCAGTTCTTTAATCACTTAATATCATCTTTCTCCGGAAACTGCCTCCCGTTGCTCCTGTTTGCCGATTCTTACTTCGATTCATCTCTGAAGATTCCACTTCCCTCTCCATTTCCTCAACCCTTGAGCAGCTTCCTGTCACAGCCTTCTCTGTCTTGTCTTCATGCCTGGAAACCTCATCTACCCTCCTGAACGTCCCTGCCAGGTTACTATAATTCTCTTCACATTACCACAATGGAAACAAAACTAGAATTCTCAGTAGCTTGGACTGTAAAGCCAAGACTCCTAAATATGGAATTTCAGGCCATCTTCATCTACTGCCTGATCTTTTCATGTGCTTACTTATTAATAATAGCTACAGATTGCTGAATAATTCACATTTATTATGATCCTCACAATTCTTTTCATGTGTTGCCATCTATACCTCATAAAAACCATGAAAGAGAGGTGCTCGTGGTGCTTATTTTTTTAATAAACAGACGTGAAGTGTTGAGTGGTAAACGACTGTGCTCAAAGTCATAGACAACTAATGAGTGATCGAGAAAGCACTCCAAGACAGTTCTACTCAAAGCCAAACCATTT
>NW_017732493.1:289512-317868 GCF_001890085.2 Hipposideros armiger | reverse complement strand
ATATATATATAAGTAAATAAATTATAGAGAAAGGAAAAACATCAGTGGCATTGCCAGGGGCCGGACAGTGAGGGGTGCATTACTTACAAAGGGGCATGAGGGAAATTTGGGGGTCAGCGGAACCCCGATCTGATTTTGCCACTGGTTACATGATTATTTATCTTTGCTAAAATCCATAGAGCCATATATCTGAAAAAGGTGAATTTTAATACATTTAAGTGTGATTTAATGAACCTGATTTACCTATTCTATGTTATAATTAATTTAGCTAAAGTATGGTTTAGCTCAGGGTGGTGGTCTATGGACATTTCAGATAAAATGGTAAAGAATTAAATAAGTGATTTGCAGGCAAAACCATAGCAGAGTGTGTTTTGGGGAGAGACGTTTCTGGAAAGCCACACCACACCACACAGGCAGCCCTTATTCAACCTGTGAGTAACTCCAGGTGAGAAGCAACGCGCGGAGTGACCGTTTGTGCCTCTGGAAAGAAGCCGACCTCAGAACTGTGTATCAGGAGGCAGATCGGAGCTGCTAAATCTTCCAGTCCAAAAATCAAAGCTGGATCTGTTCCAATACTTTTTACCCTCCATTTCGCATCCTTATCTCTGTGTTTTCAACCACTTCATCACAGTCCATCACATCCCCGGCCTCACGGCCCGTTGAGAACATGACTTGTCATGAGGATCGTGAGGTGACTGGGGACCATGAAATATGAGAAGAGGATGGCGGGAAGGGGGACCGTTGGCCTAGCAAAGAATTAATGAGCGAAGTCACGTGTCCTATCTTCCAGGATTTGAAAGTCTGTCAGTAAAAGGTAAAAACACCTTCATCATGTGGAGCTCCCAAGCCCTAATGAGGATTAGTGGGCTCGGGTTACAGGGAGACTGAAATTAGTTTAAAAGGAAGTTTAATACATAGTTTACTATAATAATAACAGATGCCATGTATTGAGATAGGGTTATATACATCACGTCTTGTAGTTTTACAACAACCCTTTGAAGTAGACACTGAGAGATGGCAGAAATACTGAAGTCCATCAAGGTAGTGAAGACTGGAACCCAGGTTTTTCTTCGCTCTGCTACTCTTCTAGCTCCCAGTGGGCTGCATGTGGGACCCTAACTTCTCATCACTGACGCCACTCAAGCCTTCTGGGAACCATTGGGCCAGGATGTCTTATAAGGAAGTTTACAGTGCATGAGCTAGAGCCCTTCTGCTCGCTACTTAGATATCATCAATCATGTGATATGAGATTTTTTATTAGTGCATTTTCTTATTTGCATAATAAATGAAGCTTCACTGCCCTCTTTCCTTTTCTTTCTTTCTTTCTTTCTTTCTTTCTTTCTTTCTTTCTTTCTTTGTTTCTTTCTTTTTTTTTTTTTTGGTCCATTACTTTCTAAGCTTACTTCTCTTGCATATGCAGAAAATGTATCCTTCTTCATCGCCTTGCATCACTAGGGTTATGTTTAGGGGAGAGAGAAAGCTTTTGGGTCAATAACAGCATAACTGCACCCCTGCCAACGAGTGGAGTTTACCAATGGGATAACCTGCTCTCACACACGGATGCCGCTCTCGGCCTGACATTAGAGGCTGGCTCGTGGGCTGTCACCCTTCAGCAGTGTGCCAGGCTCTGTGTGGAAGGGGGTGCTTTTTCCTACCCACATCGAGAACCCCAAAGCGTTAGTGTTTGGTGCACTGATGGATATTTGGAAGAAAAGTTCAGAATCCTGAAAAGGGCTGATAAGCAAGGCTTAATGTTTGTTTCCTCTTGGAATACTCATTTTTCCAGGTTATTGAGACATGGATGGACTATGTTGAGTTTCTTTTAATGTTTGGTATATTAACTCATCTACTTTTTATATTGCTATTTTTAGATGAGTGGTTTCGAAGTCATAAAATTATGGAAGTTTAAGGAAGATGCCATCCAATCTACCACCCACTCCAAGAATCCCTTCTACAGCTTCCAAGAAAAAAATTAGCATAAAAATTTTTGCTTGAACACCTCACATAATGACAGAGCAGATCATTCTGCCATGAACTCTAGCTATGAAAAAGTTATTTTTCATAAATAGCTAAATTACATCTCTGAATAACTTCTATCATTTACTGGTATCTGGAGCAACACAGAACAGCTCGTCTCTGCCTTTCCCAAGGCAGTCCTTCAAATATTTGTAGATACGAAGCTTTTATGACCATTTCATTTGGTTGTCTCAATAGGTCCTGCCTGGACCTCTGTTTCTATAGCAACCTTAACCCTACCCGCGCCAGTGGGTAAATGGCCCCATGCCTACCTTTTATTATTCTCCACTGTGCACCTGTCCTGGGTTACTGGGAATCAGAAAAGTAACATTTCCAAGACTTCCCTTTTAGCTGGGTTTGGTCAGGCTTCCAGGATAGGTTGACAGCCAGAGAAGAAAAGAAGGCATTAGGTTTCTGGTAGCAGCTACCTGAAGTACCAGCTGAGTCTCCTGCCCCATCAGCAGCAGGGTGTCCCCAGAAGCTGCAGGGAAGGTGGCTCCTGCACGTGACAGCAGCGAGGGTGGGGTCCTCGGCTCCAGCTCCAGGCTGCAGCAGCTTCCCGATCTCCCAGTGGTACCTGCTTTCTTCCTTGTCCCTATACGACCTCCCTCTCTGCCTGTAATATCTAGAGGCGCCATTTTCCTGACTGTACACTGATTATAGGATAACAACACTTGCCACATCCCGCACTGTGGTCCAGTGTTCTGTGCTGACACTTCACCTCACCACGAGGGCAGGCATGACGATCACACCCAGCGTTTGACTCACAGATGCTAGCCTGCAAATGTTTATTATTTGGAATCGTGTCTATTCTTAGCTTCCTCTTCTTCAGACTACACACACACCCCATTCACTCTGTATGCCTCGTAAAGCATCGTTTCTAAATATCTATCTGAGCCTTGTCCTCCCATCATTCTCTCCTGTTTCATTGGCTCTTAAAATGTCACATGCAGAAATGAACAAACCATTCCAAATCTGGTCTAATAAGAACAGGATCCAAAATGAAAAGCACCAATATTTCTTTCATTATCTCAACACTCGCTGTCCATTAATGCAACCTTTGATTGGATTTGCTTTTTGCAGAAATCATGTAACATGCAAAACTCATATTCAAATTCTGTTCCAGCACCGACACCATAAATCACCTTGGAATTCCAAATTCTCAATATAATTTCAGCTTTTCATTCTTTTTTCTCTACCACGTGTAAATTTTATAAGCTGACCTTCTATGCCTTCAATCAAAAGTACTGATAGTGTATTGAATAGGACAATTCAAGCACACTCTACAAAGCTGGCAAATCTAAGCTCCTTCCTGGCCATTAAGTATAAGAGTGAAAGACGTCTTTTTATGACGCTCAAGTTCTTTCCTCCCCCACACTAAGCAATGTTCTCAGTCTCTCAAAGTTGATTTTTAACATTATATCCTACTGTCTCATATGCTACATGCTTTAATTTATATTTCATAGGCTAAAATTTATTTTTAGGATTTGGCACTGCTGATTTTCCAAATCGTGAATTAATTTTGTCAAAAAGAAAAAAAATATATAGTTACCACATTTGTTTAGTTTTTGTGACTGTTTAATAAAATTGAAATCCCTACATATTTTGCATTCTCGAAAGATTTTTTGGCAAATGATTACTTCAAAAAATGGACTTTTCTTAAAAATGAATATTATTCATTGAATGGGCATATGGTTCATGGAAGTGTATGCAGGAGACCTTATAACAAGGCATTACATGGTGGTTTTGATTTGCATTTCACTGATGATTTGTGATGCTGAGCATCTTGTACTTGTGGGCCATTTAAATACGTTCTTTTGGGAAAAAGTCTATTCAGGTCCTTTGCCCATTTCTGAATTGAAATAATTGTTTTGTTTTGTTTTCACTATTGAGGGTTATGAGTTCCTAACATATTCTGGATATTGACCCCTTATCAGATATGTGGACTGCAAATATTTCCTCCTATTTCCCAGGTTACCTTTTCAATCATTTATTTTGCTGTGCAGAAACTTTTTAGTCTGTAGTTCCACCTGTTTATATTTGCTTGCTTATTTATTTAACTTGTGCTTTGGGTGTCACATCCATGAAAGCATTGCCTTATATGCAGAATCAAAACAAAACAAAACAAAAAAACCCTCAGCAAAACAGAGAACAGGTTTGTGGTTGCCAGCAGCCGGGGCTGAAGGGTAGGGAAATGGATGAAGGTGGTGGTAACGTACAAGCTTCCAGTTACAAGAGGAATAAGCCCTGCAGAAGTAACATACAGCATAGTGACTACAGTTAACAATACTATGTTGTATATTTGAAAATTGCTAAAGGAGTAGACTTTAAAAGTTATCACACACAAAAATTCTAACTATATATGGTGATGGATGTAATAACTAACCTTATCATGGTAATCATTTTGCAACATTACCTATATAAAATCTCTATATTGTACACCTTAAAGTTACACAGTGTTATATTTGAATTATATCATAATGAAGCTGGGAAAAAATATTGCATTTGCACAGTACCGTGGACCAGGTTGGAAGTGAGCAAACCGGGGCTGAGGAACAGAGTAAAACCCCAGAAGAACAAATACAGAAGGGGGCGATAGAAGGGGAGGAGAGAGAGAGAAAAAGAGAGAATGACAATGAATATAAACCAGAGCCAGAAACAGACAAAAAGAAAGTAGTTGGACAAATACGAAAGCAACCTAGAGAAATGCTTCTGAAGTAGCTATTGTTATAACATCCTATGCCAGGTACTTGAGGGGGGGGGGGAAGCCAGATCTCCTTTCATAAAGTTCTAGATGGAACTCTAGTGATGGACTCTCTTCAGTTAAATACATAATGCAAACTTTAAATAGCAATGCAAGAAAACCTTTAAAAAATGCAAAGCAACACCGTATACAGAGGAGGGAATGCTGAACGGGTTATAAAGAGGATAAAAGATCAGGGCACAGAGATACCACTTCTTGGTGGAATAGTTAAGGAAACGTTTGTGTTAGAAGTCCAGCTCAATGGCAGGATAAACAGGACCCTACCATAGGGGGCTGTGGGGGCCATTCTGGTTGTTGAGCAATTATATTAATACATGCAAACCCACACATGCACACACAGGCTATGAGGTACTTGGCATATCCTGGTGAGGGCCTCAATCTGTTTACAGCAAAAAAAAAAAAAAAATTACAACAAAGTGATACCATCTGAGCCAAGGTGGTGATAAGATATGGAGAAAGATAGAGGCAAGGTTAAACTGGAACTTTAATGTCCAAAAAAAAAAAAAGAAAGTTTAATCTATAGTCTATAGGGAAATATTGAAGCATTTTGAAGAGGAGATGGATATGATGTAACATAATATGTTTATTTTCCATCTTGATTATCAGAAGGGCACTGGTCAGTGATTCAGTCTTAGGCAATCAGCCCAGCAGTAAATACTCATTGATTGAGGTGTTGCTAATCCACTGCTTTTTCAGACATTAAAAATAAAATATTTTGCCAAAGTTAACATATTTTAATCATCGACTCACAGAAGAGGTTCGACGGGTGAGGTCTTCGCAAAAGTTGACCCAAGTCCCTTAACAACAGCTATTTCTGTGTTTTCTTGCTCACACTGGCACACCTATCAAGCCACCAAAACCCCCTAACTGCCCAGGAAACCAACAGAGTCATCACCCCTGGAAAGGTGCAATTTCTCCTGGATTCTTAAAGGCATCAATTGAGTAAAATGTGAAAGTAAATTGCATCAGTTATGCATGCTGAATTTAACATGCGTTAAGTGAGACAATTTCCAACACTGAGCAGTGTCAGAGAGGGTCACCTAGAGTGTCTCAAGTTTCTGTTTTTAATACACCTGATTCACTGCCTTTCTTGTGACTTCTAATTGTAATGGCTCCGTATGTGAAAGATAAACTGAATCATAATGAAGACGAGGACAGCTTCGCTTAGCTCCTCTGCCAGGTAAATTAGTTTGGAACGAAAAATCAGCCTGTGTGTAACAATCTTAACAGACGGAAAGAAAACAGCAATAATAGGTGAACTTGGGTCTTCAGCCAAAAGACCATAAAGGCTGAAACAGGCAGAAGCAGACAGAATAATGGAAGGTTATTTTGATGTTTAAAGGGGTCGCAGTTTTACTCAGTGGCTTGTCTTTAGTGCAGGATAGTAAATTAAAATTTTTCTAACATTGCCTGTTGGCCATCTGTTTTTCAGAAATTATATCCAGTAACAGACAATACAAAGCATGACCTTGCTAAACTCCAATGGAAACCACCCAAACAAAACTCACGGCCTATTTCTCCCCATTTCTAGAGAGCTACTCAGAGAAGACAGGAGAGGGAGTCTGCACAATTAAAACATCCTCACATTACATTTTATTTCACTTAATCAAGGGGAAACCTCAGAATGCTGGCTTTCTGAAGACTCTGCTTTATAATTAGCCATAATGTCATAAGAGATAGTTTTCATAAATATCTTTAAAAGGACTTTAGATAAACAGATAATAGATAAAACAGACAATCAACTGGTAAGGTATTTTCCAATGCTTATGTTTGTTAGGACACCTGCTGCATTACATTAGAGCAATTATTCATGTTTGATTTATTTGCAAATAAGTAATATCCAGAATGGTCAATTCTCTGCTAGATGCACAAGCTTTGATTTTAACTGGCATTTATCTGCTTCCGAAATCAAATATATCTTGGAACTGGAAAAGATTTTCATTAAGGATGATATTTTGGAATAATATATCTGTAAACAAAATAAAACAATGCATGATTTTGGGCAATGCAAGTGATATTAAAATAAATGCAGCTTTTTAAAATTTGCTTACTTAAAGAAAATGGCATTCATATCATGTATTGTGGACTATGACTGGAGTTTGCTTGGTAAAAACAAGTCACATAAATGTATAATCATATAAAATATAAGTTAATGACATACTATATTGATAAATATACTGGTAGATTTTCCATAAATTTGTATATTGTATAAAAGAACATTCCATTTTTATAAGTTATCCACTTAATGTTCCAACTAAAATATTCAGAAATGCAAGGATTTTCATGTAAATTCCTAGCAGTCATATGATTTCACAACAAATGCTTAAAACTCACTTTAGACTTCAAGAAATGGCTTGTTATTGAACTGTTGGGTAAATACAAGAACAACCTAAAATAAACTGTTTCTACTATACGCCAAAGACAGTATTTCTTAAAACATCATGCCACAATGATTTCATTCAAGAAAATGGTAAATTAAAAAAGCCTTACTATTGGGCCGGCCGAGTGGCTCAGCTGGTTGAGCTCATTTGGGAGCGCCAGCTCTGAGCAGCAGGGTCCCAGTTCGGATCCCACATGAGGGCCAGTGACACTGCCCTCTACAGCTAAGATGATGAATAACAGCTCGACCTGGAGCTGGGCTGCCGTGAGTCACCGGAGATGCTGTGGGCTGCAGCCCCTGCTGCAGTGGGTTGACATGGGCTACCGTGTGTGGCTGGCAGCCAGCATGAGTGGCTGGTAGCTGGTGTGAGCTACCTGGAGCCACTGTGAGCGGCCGACCAATGACCAGCGACCAATTGCCTCACCCAGGAAGAGCGCAATGATCATACCAACATGGGCCAGTGAAAGCGACGTCCTCCACAACTAGACTGAAGAACAAAACAGCAATTTGTCTACCTGTCTGTTCCGTTTCCCCAATTCCTCAATGCTGTTCCCCTCCCCCAATTCCCCAATAAAATCTTTAAAAAAAAAAGCTTTACTATAAATATTCAATTATGTTACCAAATCGATATACGAAACTAACTTCAGTAAATGTTTCACCAATAAACTATGCAACTTTACATATTTATTTTTTACTCATTCTACATATTCAATACAAATAATAGTATATTAAATCCTTAATATTTACAAGTCATCTTGTCTTTCACATGAATCACATCACTTATTTCTGGGACCTCAAGGTACAAGGCTACGAGTCTCTCAATAGAAACAGAAAGATACATTCTGGAGAGAGCTACACGTGCTGCAAAAACCACAAGCTCAATCTAATGATGCGGACTAGGAAAGCCACACACATTCATCAGTGTAAACACAGGTGACCTCAGCATGCCAGGCCATCTATCTGCTTTGAGCTGCCATCCTGCTGAGACTGGTCCAGCTCCCTGACAGTAAATCTTTACACCATTATTTTATCCCCTGTGCTGACAAGACACCTCCTGCTGTGAGCGGCCAAATGTTTATGTGCAAGGACACTGCTCCCATCACTGTTATTAGTCCTCTGTCCCCATGCATAAGCAAGGAACATTAGAGGCCAATAGTTGAGGAAAATAGCTTCCCCTGGTCCTCAGCTTTCCAGGGTCCGCTTGCTATGGAAGGGGTGAAGGGAGTCATCTTTTTAAAATATACAAGGACCAGCTCTGAGGCTTTAATTTCTTACTAGGCAGTCGGTGGCAACAAATTGTACAAGAGCACGGTAATGGAGAGAGTACTAGATAAAGTGGCTGGGGATGTGTTTTCTATTTCTGCCTCTAACCAGTTATGTGACCTTAGCAAATCCTTTAGTTTGGTTCTTAATTCTCTTCTATTTCTTTCTCCTTTAATGAGTGGCCTCCTTGCAGCCAAAAAATGTATTCAAGACAAAAAGTACAATAACACCTTACCCATCTCTCCCTATAAAGAAATGTTCAAGATCATTTCCAAAACTTCCTGAGATAATTTTCCCAACTGATTGCAAGGAAACTTCTAGATTGTTTTGAATTACTAGGTTCCCCCTAGTCATTGGCCATTGTGTTGGCATTCAGCCACTGACAAATCTGGTCTAATTTTAAAACATAGTATTCCTTTTCCAAAAGACGTTTTAGGACTTAATATTCTTTTTAACAGTAGTTGACAAGTGTTGGTAAGTATCAGTACAAATGCTCCATTTCTGTTAAAACATCAGGTGTAATTTGTATATTTAATATTCACACAAAAACCTGAGTGGGAAGATCTATGTAGGCATTAACCATGCGGGTTTTGTTCAATAATGTAATTTTAGGGGACTAACAAACTATCCAACATACAGCAAGTGCTCAATATACACTGATAATGAAAACAGGTTAAAACACACCATGATTAAAAGGAAAGGTTCAAACCAGGACCCAAAATAGCTCTGTGGAATCACTCGTTGATCTGGAATTAGGAACTGGTAACCAAGAAGACTGACCATGCTCCCAGCAACTTTGATGTGAGAAGTTAAGAAAATTTTAGAATAGACCAAAAATAGAAACAGACTACTCAGTGAGAAAGGAAAAAACAAAAGAAAACACAGGTTCCCAATCTTAATCTTTTCATCGAAAGTAATATTTGTTGCATTCAAAACATTGTCCTGTGAATATAGGGACATCCTGCCAACTAAGGAGAAAGGCTGTTCCTACCATGTTGCTTTCAGAAAGGAGACCTCATTCTCTGGATGGCAGCAAGAAAGTGACAGAAAAGGCAAGCCATCCATCTTTGTCATCACAGTTAAGTCCTCATAGCTACTTATATACAATTGTTTTCTTTCTCCTTTTGTCGACAAAATTACAATGTCCAGTAGAAATAAACTAACACAACTCTCTTGCTTCCTTGTCAGTTCACTGCACACTTTGACTCAAGTCATGATCTATTGAATCTGAAAATATCCCTATGTTCACACACTCATTCAAATTACTTCCGTAAGTTCAGAGTTATTTTAAATATTTTGATGTAATAGGAAAGAAGTCCATAATATTCTTCTAGTTATCTTCCTTTAACAATAAGTCTGTCATTAGCAATTACCCAAACTGAAAAAAACACAACTCCAAAAATAGAGATTTTTAAAGGGGTCATGACAGTAAAACTTTTCAGTAAAGTCATATGTCTTGGAATCTCACTTACCAATAACACTCAGCAAGAATCTTGTGTTCAAAAAACTCCGTGGAGTTCACACATTAATTCTGACAGCAGCCTGGTAATGTGCCAAGTCACAAATAATGATGGACAAAGGAGGTAGCCCCGAGTGGGATGACCAGAAGACCGATAATCTTAGGCCTGTCCAGAAGCCTCACGTCCTCACTAATTTCCTTCTCTCTATCCTTCAGAAAATGTCCCTCTTCAGAGTTACAGCCACTTGGTGCCATGGGTATCGGAAAATGAAGTGGAGGAGTTTTTCTCTAAATTCCTGTGATCCTGGAAAGGCATTATCTAAAAAGAATATGATCACCTATTTTTACAGAGGGTCTGGTTGTTTTTAATGAGGAACCTTCAGGGTCACCACTATGCCACACTGTCAAAAGCTATGACTATGCATTTATGCTTATTATCACTATGTTCTTTATGCTTTCAAGTGAATGTCTTCTCAAGTACTCTTTCTTACACATTGTTGGGTGTGAAATGATTAATTCTGTGCATTGCTTTTCAAGGTCTCCTTGAATGTGGTCTGGGGAATGAACAGGAAGACGATAAGCAGCAGGAAGAAGAAAAAGCTGCTAGAAGACCACTGTGCTTGGCCAGAAGGAACATCATGGAAGACCAAAGCTGCATCACTAAAGGTGAAGAGAAATGAGAATTAAACAAAGGACTCTTTTGCCATTGAGAAAATGTGAATTTTGGACTGACCGAGGGGCTCAGTTGATTAACAGCTCGCTCAAGAGTGCGAGCTCTGAGCAACTGCAGTTCGATGCTGGGCCCGAGCTGAGCTGCCAACAGGTGGCAGGATGGTTCACTTTAAAAAAAAAAAAGAAAGAAAGAAAGAAAGAAAAATAAAAAAGAAAATGTAAATTTTTGGAAAAGTTTTAAGTGAGTCTACAAACAATGTACACTATTCCAAATAATCCCCACTTTCTTCAGGTTAATTTTGGAATAGCATTTTAAAAAAAATGACAAGATTTTAAGAACCACGATGAAGAACTCATGTGTTTATTTCACAGGAGTTTGAAACTATGGAAATATGAAGTTATATGAAATCAGTCCAGTACAGGTCATATAAGTAGTAAGATGATTGTAAATTCTACTACTTGACACATTCAACGGATGGAGGCATACTGCACAGGTTGTTCATTACCATTTTAATAGGGATTGCCCTTGATCAGTAGAACTTGGCTCTGCTGTGGCTCTAGGTACCCAGGAAGCTTAATCAGCTGGGACTCAGAGGAGCAACACAATGTCTTGAAAACACTTGTCACTCAGCATGTATTTACTGACTTGAATGTGAATGTCTTACAAACTACAATCATTTTCTAAAACGATCCAACAGTCATGTAACAAATTTTCCTTTGTGACTGCAAAGAGGCAGGGTCTTTTTAAGAAGTCCACTTTGGTTTCCATGATTAGTTTACCCTTTCATTTATCCTACTGACATCCTGGCTTTTGTTTTTTTTCCCTTTTTTCTCCCTCTCTCTGTTAAAGAGCAAAGCTATAGTTCCCATCATCTGTCTGGTAACAATCAGATTTAATGTGATTAAGTCGGGAATTATTCTGTAAAAATGGTAATCAGCCACTAGCCCTCACTCATTGATTCGATTCATTCCATTTCTCCTATTTCCATTTTAATAATTATTTTATCATTTCACATTAATTTGCTTCCAATAAATTAAATTAAATGCATCAAAGGGCCTCAAAGCAAATTAGCTTTTTGCTAAGTCAGGTCTTAAAGATCCAAAATATGAATTTGTTTTTCACTCTATAGATTATAAATATGCATTTCACATTTGGGAAAAAGCACTTTCAGAATTAATTTTCCATTGCTTCTAAAACATCTAAGAATTCCTTCTAGGTAAAAAAAAAAAAGGTTTATCATAAATCTTCATAAAATAAGTTTATTTCAGAAAATTAGTTTCCTTTTTAAAATTTTTGAAAGGGGCATTGCATGATAAAAATTTCACTTAAAATACTGGCTTTTAGCTTCTTTTTGTTCTTTCTTTCTTTCTAGGGGTAGTATTTTCTAATTTAAAATGTTCGTCTATTATTGCTTTTATTATTTTATCTTGATTGTAACTATACAGAGAAAAGCCATTTCCTTATAAATTTAAAAGGGGTCAATTCTTTCTCATGGGGAAAATATTCTGTCTTTCTAGGCTCTATAGTCTGCGGACACAGAAAAACATAGACAGAGTTTATTCCAACAGATCACTTAAAAAGTATTTAGAAAGCAAATCTATCTTTTAGCAGACACTAACCATTGTATTTAAGTTCCTACACAAGTCAGCCTAATACCCCTGAAGTGGAGAAGTGCAGAGAATTTTATGAGAAAATTTTATCTAACCTGTGATATCAAGAATGCATTACCCCAGAGGATGCCACAATTCCCAGCTCCCCGGTGATCTGTGGGAGCATTGATGCCCGAGGTCCAGGCTTTGGTGGGTAGGCATTGTGGTGGGTCGAGTGCTGAGCTGGAAATGTTGGGAGCGAAGAAGCAAGGAGGGCTCAGCTCTACCTCAAATGCTCATGAATTCCTTTAGTATTTATTGAGTGTCTCTTATGCCATGCTGCTATATGCCTCTGCTCTGTGAAGAGAAAACTTTTTTTTTTTCCTACATGGGAATCCCTCTCGGCATGAATGTAGGTTAGTGGAGTAAAATATTCACAGAAAACTCTAGTAGAAAATAAAATGTAGGTGAAGGGATGAAGGAAGAAACTGATGACTTCTGACTGTTGGGGTCAGAGAGGCAGCCTGGGTTCTTCTCTCTGCTGACACATTTCCCAGATCAGTCCTGGGGTCCTCTTCTCACAGACGCCATGGGGACTCATTCTTGTAACGTTTGTGGCTGCGTCCCACCAGTTTTTCTCTCCATGCTCATCAGGGAATGAGGTGGAATTTGACATCTTTTTGTCTACATGTTGTCCCAAGATTAGGCAACTTATGTCTTATCATTTTTAATGGCATAGGAACAACAAAGAAATAGGAGAAAAATGTCTCAATATTGTGTTACATTTTTAACCTAATCCCTCTGAAGAGATTCTTACAAAAATACTTTTTTTTTTCCTTTCAGTGTACACAGAGGGCCAAGATGAGATTCGTTTTGTCCCCTTTTTTCTTTTCTTTCTTTTTTTTCTTAAACAGGACGTCACCATGCTCAAGTTTCCTGGCATTTCTTTACAGGAAATGGGGTGATGATGGGGCTCCAGGAGACAGTCCAGAAAAGGTCCTTTACGGGGTGCTATAAAATGGGAGGGGAAGCAGATTTGGGACCGAGACACTGCGGGGAGTTTAGATTCTACCTGGGGTTTACCTGCCTCTTGGAATCCTCCCACCACAGACACTGCAGAGGCTGCCCTCGGCCAGGCCCTGAGAAGGCGTGGGCTTACGAGTATGTCAGGGAGTCCATGAACTCCGGTGGCTGCTGACATGGTCCCGCCTCAGAGCCTCCTGGGCTGAAGAATGATTACACGTCATCTCTCCCCAGTGCACTCCAGGATTTGCTTTCGCATTTGTCCTGTGGAAACTGGCTCTGGCTCTGACTCCTCCGTTCCTCTCGTTCCTCCCCAGTGGCTGGCACTGCGCCACCAGCCCACCCGGGTCCGGACCCGCTCTTTCTGGTTCACTGGCTGCAGTTCACAGAAGACCAGCCCCACCCCCACCCCAATCACATGACTGTCATGTCAGGTTGTGCATCATCCTGTAGTCAGTGAATCAAGGCTCCACCATAACATTAGACACGGGTCAGTCATAAGTCTAATTAATGTGGATAATGGAGACGGCTTTGAAAGGAAACCATTATGTTATTTATGCCAGAAAATTGGAAGGCTAGGTCCACCAATAGCATGACTTTAAGAAAAACATTTAGGAATGAACTTGTGTCCTCAATTATAATTCATATATATATATATATATATATATATATATATATACACACACACACACACATATATACACATATATATACACAGACATATATATACATATATACACATATATAAAAATATATTACATATTATATATAATTTCTATTTCGATCTATATTACTATAATATACTTTTATAAGTGATCTATAACAGGGCATACATTTATATATGATTTATATATTTGACATCCTATATTTTCTATATTATATACAATAAAAATATATACTGTATATTATATAGTACAGGTATATATTACCATTACTAAGTATACTAGTAGTATACAGAGGGTGCCAAAAAAATGTATACACATTTTCAGAAAGGAAAACACTATTAAAATTGCAATACTCGATATATACCGATAACAAAAGATGACTACAAGTCACGTTTGACTTTTGCAATTACAAGAGGTGCTCAAAGTGGTTCCCATCGGCGTCCAGACACTTCTGATTACAGCGAACTACTGCTTGAGCAATGTTGACCAAAGTGTCCACTTATATCCATTTTTTTGGCACCCTCAGTATATATATATTTATATATATAGATATAGATATATATATATTATTTAAATCTGACCCTTTGAAGAATTCACTATAGATAAATTGAATAATTAGTTCTAATGAAAATATATACGTGTATGTGAACACATGCACACACACACACATTGCATAATGCTATGGTGCATAAACAAAAAAAAACAGACAAGGAAAGTGAGCTCCCTTCTAGAACGTGTCAGGGAACTACACTACATTATTTTCTAAAATGAAAATTTCTCTGGGCCGCATTTTGCTAAGTTTTTAAACAGTTTTGTTTTCGCTGTTACAGGTATGGCTGAGGCTTTGCTAACCTTGGCAAAGCATGTGTGAGTTTCGAATAAAAGGCTGTAAATCATTAATGGGAATTTAATGTTGCAAACCTCTTCACTGACAGTTTTAACACTGTAATTCATTTGCCACCTGCAGCCGTGACATATGACTTTCCCCATAGCTTATTATGACATTTCAGGCAGTATCTTCAGATAAAATATATTTCGGAGAGTTCACCGGAAGATGTCACTGATTGTATAAGGATATCACCAACCAACACTACAAAGACATATCCGGATGGTCTGGTGGCTCTCTGTCCCTCCCCTTCACCACGCACACATGCGAGTGGACACATGCAAATTCACATCCACATCCACACGTGTATGCACGCACACACACAAATTCCCACGCACATGAAAGGTAGATGAGCTGAGAGCTGACTCCACAGGTCTGACCACTCAAGGATGTGCAACTCTGTAAATACACTAAAAGCCACTGCATTGTATAATTTAAATGGGCTAAGTACATGGTGTGGAAGTATATCTCAATCAAGTTTAAAAAAAAAAAAAAGCAGTTAATGCAGTCACCGCGTTCCTGACAGCTGCCCGCCATCCCCATCAGGGCCCCCTCCTCGCCTCTTCAGTCAAGGAGTGGTCACCGTTTACTGTCTCATAGTCCCTGTCCTCACTACCCATAAATATGTAGTGCAGTAGGGGAGCAGGGCCCCTGCTCCAGCGGAACTTCATCGTTGGGGTATGCAGACCCTCTCAGCCTGGCATCGAGTGAGGGGTCCAAATCTAGGACACGCACTGTGTGTCCTCTGCTGCTTCTCGGATTCCAGGTCTCCCCGCTTCCCCACCCTAATGACCCTGTGTTATGCCCACCCCACTTACCACCAGTGGTAAATCTCTGAAGACTACAGAGTGACACCCATATCCAAGTTTTTTCCCTGTGATACACTCATTCAGTCCCTCATTCACTCATTTATTTATTCACTCATTCATTCAATGAACTATGTGCCAAAGTAAAACGTGGAGACAGAGCAGTGTACAAGACAGACGGTGTCTCTGCTCTTCAGTTTACACTCAGAATACACAATCACTGGGCATGCTAAGTGCGTTTTCAGGAGTACTTGCTTATTTTACTATTATAATTGCATTTTGTATTTATACTTCTTAAATAAGTTATGATTTGCTTCCTTTTTTTTTCCTTTAAAAAACAGTAAGTATTCTAAAGGACACCTAAAAGTGCTCTTCAATTATATGCATTTTATCCCCACCATCATTCATATTTTGTTCTATGGTCTCCTTTTTGAAAAGCTCTCCTTCACAAACTGGAAGTGACTTTTAAAAATTCACATCTCTCACAGAGCTCTAAAAATAATGTTGTCTTCCTAGTTGCTGTGCCAAGTTTACAAACAATAAACAAAAACCAAACAAACAAAAAACCAAGAAAGACTTCAGTGTGCTCACCCTGTTAGGTACGTATTTATCTGTTCTGAAACTGTAGTGTCTTTGCAAAATTGTGTTTCTTTTCGCCATGCCAAAACCGTCAGGAAAAACACTGGTTTTTGTTCTCTCCTCCCCAACACCTGCACAAAACTCTTGATTAGAGATCAAAGAGAATGTGATCAATTAGCAACGTGAAAAGCAACAGGCCACTGTCACTCTAACACCTGCCTTTCATTACCCCACAGAACCAGGAACTGAAGAGCAGAAAGAGCTGGGATAAATAATGGTAAAAACGCAGAATAAACAAGAAGTAAATCCAGGAGGAGAAGGATCTGCAACAAAGCGAATTGTCCTCCTCCTCGTCACAGCACATTTCTTGCATTGCAATTAAAATAAAATACGTTCTTCTCTCATAAATGATTACGACGGAACTACCCAGGCTTCCCATCGTGATCTGGGAAGCCTTGTCCTCTGTGCTCTCCAGCGCCGACTGTTAGTGGGCTGGCTTCACTTCATTCCTCGTTAGGTTCTTGTGGACACATTTGAAGCCTGTTCCCTGCAACCCAAGGATCAATAGATAGGCCCTATTCCCTAGATGTCTTCCTTAGGCTCACTTATTCTTTGCACATTCCCTCTAACAGTGAGATTCATTTCCCTCTTTCTTTCTCTAAGCCTACCTATTATTTCCCTTTGCGGAAAACCAACATCACTTTAGCCTTCAAACACTGGAGTTTAAAATTCTCCCAGGTAAGGTGCCTGACATTAAAGAAGGGGAAAATCTACCACGAGGAGCAGATTGCAGTGACTGCAGGGGCTGTAGCTCCTTGACAGGAAGTGATTACAGGAGATGCTCTGGCTAACCTCAGCTGAAAAAGGAGCTGTGTAGCCAAATCCTTCTAATCAAATAGAAGTCCTCAAATAAACTCTGTAGCCCTCACTAGACTAACTTGCTAAGTTTTCCCCCTTATACACACTTTACCACTCCACTGAGAGTATGCATTTTATGCAATGGGAAAAAAAAAACCACACAAAACAAAAAAGAAAAGGACAAGGCAAATTGGCACATCTTCAAGAAGGTGTCAGGCTAATTCACTAAAGATGACCTTCTGACCCCGAAGGAGGTCTTTAGACATTTGATCACCAATGCCCACATTATCCAAGAGTGCAGCAAATTATAATAAGCCTCCAAAGACACTCTCTCTCAAAATGATTTCCTGACATTTCGGAACGTTAGAGAAGTATATCTTGCCTTTGAAACTCACACCAGTGTTTGGTGTAATCTTGCAAACTCCAGATAGAAATATTCTGAAGAAAGATATAACAAAACAAAACCATTAATATAACAGGTGGTTTATGGTTTTGAAATAAAAATGTTTTGCTAAGATATATCATCAAAGGCAGAGACTATAAGTTTTCTTGTTTTTCTCTCCTGACAGCATCCAGAATCAGAACAAGTAGGTAGGCTGCAGAGGCTGGAGCCTGCCATGTGACCTGGGGGGGCCCAGGGAGCCTTTCTGATACTCTGAGCCATGTTACAAACAGCCCATTTTCATAGGGAAGTTTCCAGGCTACTAAGACAGGGGTGGTGCTAGAACACTCTGGAATCAGGTTCCCTTCCTTTTTCTCCTGACTCTGCCACTTCCCAGCTATGGGCAAAGATTTTATAAGCTTGTTTCCCTTCTATTAAAATGTTGATAACAATATCATCCTCATCTTTTGGTATGTTCTGAGTATTTCATGAGATAATGCTTGCTAAGTATTAGCCATCATGCCTGGCACATGGAAAGCGTCCAGCAATCACTAACTACTATTCTCATCACCAGTGATTATTACTCAGATCAACTTACTCCCCTGAGGAAGAATGGGGACATGTGGGCTCACCAAGCTAATGTGGAGATGATCACATTGACAAAGTCCTAGTAAATGGGTCACGGTAAATGATAGCCATTTCACTCTCAAGGCAATTTTATTTTGCCTCCTGAAGTTCAGTTTCCTCCCGCATAAAAGAAGGATAATATCAGAACCTATCTCAGATGAGTCTTGTGGGCATTCCATGAGATCATGCTTACAAAGCTGTTAGAAGGCACAGCATGGGGCACAGGAAGTGCTCATTCAACATTAGTGGTTAACAGGTGTTTTCTTTATTACAGAGACTGGTGGCATTGTCTGCCTTTTCTCATAATGCGTGTCATCCTTTTTAAGTAGTGGAGATGAGAACAGAACTTCTCAGTAGCTTCTACCAGGCAGAACAAAAACAAACAAACAAACAAAAAAGCTTATTTCTCTATCTCTGACCCTAGAATCATCTAGGAAGAGTAAATGATGTCCTACTACCAAGCTCCTGGAGATGAGTCTGTATCTGCAAGTTTGAGACAAAAACCAAGAGAGAAAGCTCCACACAAGAGAGGCAGTATAATGTGAGGTTTGGGATGAACTGAGGAAGAGAGCAAAGAACCCCCCAGGCAGGGAGAGAAGGAAGGTTCACAGCTGAGTCAGCACTGCAAAGCACAGACAACCAGCCACGACTCAGGAGCAGAAATGCAAAGGTGCATCATGGGAAACAGAAATCCAGGAATATCGAGAGAACTGGGGGGAGTCAGGCTTCCACAGGGCATGGACCACGGGTCGCAGACAGCTCTCTACCTGAAGAGTCTGAGTTGTCCTGTTGGCATCACAGACACATAAAGGTATAAACTCAAACTTTTACATCCTTATATTTCTACAAATCATTTTTAGCTTGCTGTTTGAGTATGGAGTTTTCTGTATGTTTCTATAAGCCATAGTTACTTTCATTTTTTATCAGTAATCAAACCTAGATTATGTTCAAAACTTAAATGATAGTACAGAGAACACTGAATTCAGAAAGACCTTGGATACAACGCTTGCTCTGCCACTAACCAGATAGAAGACATTGGCAATGGTTGTACATCCTGGACCTTAACTCTTCATCAGAAAGAAGATGTCAGGTTAAATGATACATTCTTATTAATAATTTATCTGTACTCTTAATTTTCTTCACTGGAAAGGGTTACATGACAAAGTGAAAAGAAATATAATTTGAGAAGTGACATGATTTAAAATGACATGAATATATATATATATATATATTATATAATATATATAATATATATTACATAACATATATAATAAAACATTGGAATATTGGCCTTTTAGCTTCAGATATATAATATTCATAGATATGTCTTAACTACCAGCTGCAATGAGATCATTTCCACCTGAGATACAGCAGTTAAAAAAATATATATGAGTATATATATCACAGATCCATGAAGGTCTGCATATTTTTTTGATGGACTGCCAAGTGAGATTCCAAGTGACAGTTGCCACAGTTAAAACAGAATATATATGACAGGGCTGCCTTCACATCCCACCCACCTTGTCCAGCAAGCTAGAGGTCATTTGTCAGAGCTTCCAGGAACTTCACACGGTTGGCAGACAGGGGTTTCTTGTAGTGCTTAATAATTTAAGTCATTGTCAGCTCATCCTTTTGGATATGATTGCATTTGGGAATAGTCATAAACTCCACTTTCGTTCAGCCAGTTTCTTTTAACCTTGATATGAGCTCGTAGACAGGGAGATAAAGACATTCAATGCAAGCAACAAACAGGTTGGATTTATCAGTAGGATGGATTTGGACGGTCATACCATCTGAGCACAGTGCAAGTCACCACAACGGGTGGGCATATGACTAACAACAAGGTCATTACAGGCGCCTTGTGTGACCCCATGAGTTATGGGTAACAATGATGGACTACAGATATGGGTGATTGTATAGACACATGCAAATGTCTATAACTCAAATAACTGAAATATCAATCAATATTGGCTTTTGCACTTTGAAAACTTAGGCAAGGATAAACATAGTTAGTACTGACTTAAGCAATTGAACTGATCTATTGATATTTTCTGATATCTGAGCAGTTTGCAATTACAAATTCAATTGCCTTTCTAACCCAGCCTGAGTTACAGTTACGTGGAACGTAGGGATCATTCCTATCCCAGTGTGGGTTGGAGGTATCTGCCCATGGACGGTACACACCCGTGGAGGTTCGATTTCAAAAACAGTCCTGGTCCTGAGCAAATAGAGATGAGGAAGGATCAAGTCAAAGGGTATTTTTTTTAAATAGCAATTATATAACTCAAACAGACTGAGCAAGAGTGATAATAAATGCCCCTTACTGCTGCTGAGGAATAGGGGTGAAGTGCAGTAAAGCACATAGCCATCAGAACAAAACAAGCAGTGGCCACAGAGCTTCCTATTCAATAACAGAAGACGTAAAATACAAGAAAAATACACGAACAATGAAAAGCAAAGCACGCGACTTAATGAGGTACAAACCATGGCTACAAAGAATACTTTAGGAGATACCTTGTCAATCCATGTGTAAAGCACAAACTCAGACTCCCTTTGTTTAATATAAGACTCGCAAGTAGTTTTCATAGGCAATATGCATTGAAAAATGTAAAATAACGAAATGGTATGTTTTTATGTTTCTGCAACCTCCCTATGTACAAGGTGTCCCAATTAATGGATTGGGGACGCTATTGGTCAGGTGACTTAGGATGCTGCTGCTACAGTTTATCAAGCATTTCTTTGATCATTTCAAGAGATCCACTTGGCACAATTTCAATGTTTGGTTTTCAGGAATACGCCATAATTTTTTCTTAGGTTTTTCTTTAATGTACTGTTGACATTACTGCTCACATTGTGAACACCATATTATATTTCTGAAGGTGAGAGAGGTGCAAGTTACCTGTGTGTGTCCAACAACACCATGAGAGGATAATCCTCTCTATGTATGCCTCTAGTGATGGCTGGAAGGCCAAGTTCAGTTCTAAGTTTGGAAGACAGTTGAGAAGAAAGGTTATGAGGGGATTTTGAAATCACAGCTCCGACTTGGCAAAGCGGCTCCTAACATTTTCTATACAAACAAATGAAATGCCAGCACAGACGCTCAATGTCAGAGCTTGTGAAAGGAATCTGGTTTGGCTCAACTGGAGTTAGCTGTGTGTGCTGGGACAATTTGACCTAGAAACGAACGCTCTACAAATAATCAGTGAAGCTGAAGGGAAGTGAAAGTGATTTTCGGTGGTTGACCTTAGTTGCATGCTAGACAATTATGAGACCATAATAATTATTATTTGAGCATAGATTGTGGGACAATGACCATTGCTAGTAGACAGGTGCCAAGTAATTTCAGATTTATTTAGTTATTTAAACATAGAGTCATAAGTAGCAAGAGCTGGAAAAGACATTAGAAATCATAGCTCATTGCAGCAATATTTTAGATGAGAAGAAACTCAGGCTTATTTCCACTAACATCCTTGAATATATATGGTTGTTGGAAAAGTCATGACATATTTTTTCTATGTTTTTCATTGCAAAAATGCGTCATGACTTTTCCGACAACTATATATACATATATGAAGATTCATATATATATGAATCTTTTAAATCATAATGTAGAATTTTTTAAAATTAATTCTGTAAATTCAAGTATAATTTATATACCATCAAATTCATCCTCTTTAGTATACAGTTGTACAAGTTTGGACAAATGCATAAGTTGGGTATTAGCAGTACATTCAAGAGAGAGAATGGTCCCAACATTCCCCCCAAATTCCTCTGGGCATTTTCATAGGCAACCCCTACCTTCAGGTCCTAAAAACCACTGATGTGTTTTCTATCTCTATAGTTTTGCCACAGAACCAACATTTTAATAGCAGCAACAATGCAATTGTCTATTTTCCAAGGAGCTTGAAGGAAACGTTATAGCATCCTGCTTGTACCTGATAAGGCCGTTGCCTAAATGTGAACAAGCAATACTTAAGATTGCTTCATATATCTGGTACTGGAATATAACTCCTTCTCCCTGCCACACTTCCAGACCAGGGGTTGGAGAAAGGCATTTGAGTTCCCCCAGAAGAATAAGTCAATCCCCCTTCAAACTGACAGTCTACATGTTTATTCAATAGGAGAAGAGGAGAAGCCTAAAGTGCTTCTCCTGAGTGCAAAGGCAGAAAAGGAAGATTCTAGAAGATAGCATTTTTTTTTTTATTTTTGCTTCTTGCATAATCCATTTAGCCAAACAAGCACACCACAATTAACTGACAATACTTGGAGCACACAAGCTTTGCTGTAAGTAGAATGAACAAGAACTTACACTCTCCCCCAGGTGGCTTCACCAAGAATTCCTGTTACTGCCTTCAGTAGTCGGTTTTAGGAGGAATTCTGACAAATGCAAATTTCTTCTTTGCTTTACACTTTCAGGAGGGTTTTATTGCTTTGTGTCCCAAGCTAATGCCAATCTGACCTCTATCCTTTCTTTGCAGTGTGTCATCGCTACAGCTCACCAAAGGAGCTCAACAAGCCGTCATGGACCCTCTGACACATTAAGAGTCATCCTTTTCCCTAACTCCCCATTGTACACTGGGGAGCTGACCAGTTGCGTGGGACAAAAGTGCCCCCACGGCTGGTTACTAATGAGTAGAGGGGTGGGGAGAGTGCTGCTGTGTTTCTTACGAGCATTGAAACTTGGATGAAGTTTTCATATAGAAACAGAGTTCAAATCATGGTTAGATGTTTATATACTTAATGGTATAACACATTCAGGTATTTTCCATTTCTCCCTTCTTTCATTTATCTAATATTTACTGAATTGCAGCTAAGCTTGAATGTACTCATTACTGGGTACATTCTTCACCCTCAGAGAGCCCAAATTAAGCGAGGTTAAGTCAGTGTCTACAGGTGGTCTGAGATCCTATCATGCTTTGTTAAATCATTTCTTACGGAAAATGCGTGACTCACTAAAGTTCCAAAGAGTAGATTTACAAGTAAGCTTTGGTAATACCAAACCCATTTATCAATTTGGAGTTGCTTGCATATTAGAAACGAACAACTCGTCTTCTAGTCATCATTAATATGCCTCATTCCTGTTAAATTGAAGTGCCATTGATTTAATTGGAGTGAGGGAGGAAAAATAAGCTGATTGCTATCCTTGAGTTTGGCTTTAAGAAATTCTCTTTTCCCTTGGCAGATATGTGCTAAATGAGATCTAGCAAAAAGAAATAAAACCCAACTATTAAACTCATCTTATTTGCTTCTTCCTCCACAAAATAGAAATGGAAGCTTGTTATCCACATTGCATGATTGGTTGCATTTTAATATTCAGTGTCTAATGACTGGCGTGCGATAAATCTCTCATTAAAATATTCATGAATAATCAGATTAAATGTCACATCTCCAAAGAAAGATCATCTGATCAGGGGTAACATCAGTTAATTTCTTTATTTGTTTGTAGAGCACTATTAGAGTAAAAGCAATCAGTATGAAAAACCTCTCCATTGGTGTGTGAATTACATATAAATTATGTGTTGCCTTGCACTTGGAACAGCAGAAAAAAAGCCAGAAAATATCATTTCCCTCATTTTTAAGAAAAATGAATGGGATCAGCTTTCATTAATTCTTTGATATTCTTTTCTGCCAATATGCCACTCCTGTATTGATTGTCATAACTCTCCCAAGGAAGAATTAAGAACAGGAATTCTAATTTTCCGGATGATTTCAGAATAAAACACTCTGGACAATCAAATATTTTGGTTACAAGACAATGACAATGCTGTAATCTTGTCGTGAATGGCTGATTTCATTGAAAGGCTTCGTGCTTAATTTGGCACATCTGTCCCAACACGTGCTAGGGGAGAATGGAAGTAAAAGGATGCGTGTCGGTGGTGTGACGCTGGAGCTGGTGTCCAGAACACAGCCATCTTCCTCTCCAGGGCAGCTAAATGTGCCCCAGGTCGGCCCATAAGCCACTCTCAATATTGCACCAATTACACTGTAGCCACCCTGCCAGAAGGTGACAGGAGGGGACTCAAAAATTACACCTACAGACTCCCCGACATGTTACCTATGACTTTCTAATACGGCATCCTCACACTCATTTTATAATAAAAATTTTATATTCATTTCCCCCTAAAGGTTACTGATGACAAAACATGCATGCTGTGCAGATAATAACAGCATTTGTATATGCAATTTATTATGGAACTCTGTGATAGCCTATCACATGGCTTGTGATTAACTTTACGCTAACATCAAAGCCATATGGTATCCTACCCATTTACGGAACAAAGCTCTCTCCTTAATGTCATTTATTGTAGGTTAATTTATGAGTTGGCAGAAACGCTATAGAGAAACACTGCTGCTTCTCCGATGTGAAATTTTTTGGCCAATAGAAATGCATTAACCTTGTTAATTTTCACCCTCATTCCATCCAATACGCAATGGCTCTGGGGCCAAAACCTATCTGCCTTCGAAACATATCGCTTTAGAGAGCGTTGCAGGAGTATTTGGTAGAACCTGGAGTTTTGAAGTGCATCTAGTCTTAAAACTGTGTTCCAGCAGGATGTACATACACAAATATTCCCAGAATTGGATGCCCCCCCTGCTGGGAAGAGAAAAGTGTTCATATTGTACAATCAGAGGCAAGTGGTTTATTGACAAATGGACCAAGCAAGAAAAGACCATTCCCTTTCATTTTAGAATATCGGTTTTTCATGATGTTGACTCAGGGAAGAGCATCCAGTCTCTCAATTCAGTTACTTTTTCTAATATATATATATATATATTTTTTTTTTCTTACAGCATTTTCTTATGTGTATAGTCACTGTCATGCCCATATCAGTTACGAATGGGCTCACCCAAGTTGCTAATTCATGGAAATAATAAACCTTTGATTATAAATCCAGTCTTATTAAATTCTGACATGGCTTTCAATGTTTATGTCATAAATTATAAATTTATATTCTTCAAGACTACATGACTTTTTAAATTTATATTCTTTAATTACATTTCAAAATAATATGGGCTACCTAAATATAGGCCAAAATTTACTGATAGTCAAATTTCAGATAAATAACAAAAATTTTTTAAAGACTTTGGGTTATAAATACTATTCTACATTATAGATAGGATCATATATATATACACACATATATATATACATATATATATATACACACACACATATACACACATACATATATATATATATATATATATATATATATTTTTTTTCATTTTGGTTCAGAATTTGTTGATTTTAAAATAACCTGAAAATAGTCATTGGCTATTCACTATACATTATATCTCAATAGTTTTTATATTAAAATCAGACCTTTCAGAAAACATGACCAAGGTTTCTTAAGTCTGAATAGAATTTTCAATTCTCATTTTTTCCAATGTTGCTATCACAGGATGCAAATATGTTTGAGATATTTTATATTTACTTCTGCACATTTCATTTGCTGTACTATGTTGCTCAGGTATCTTAATATTATATTTTCCTAAATGTAAAACAAGAAAACTGTACTATCATGAAAAAAAAAAAACCAAACCTGCAGTTTACTTTTTTATGTCAAACTTTAACATCTCTGTAATAGATTTGGAAATAGGTATGGGAATTTATGAAACAAAAACTTGACTTCTAGGAATCCACTGTACACCTGAAACCCATGCAACTTTGCTAACAATTTTCACCCCAATAAACTCTAATTAAAAAAAAAAAAAGAATCCACTTAGGTTTCCTGATGGAGCCGTTCTTTCTTAGTCAGATTATCAAACTTGGTCACCTCCGTGAGACCAGAGCCAACTCTGTGTAATCTGCAGAATACTGCTGTTTATCCCCAGAAGTGTCCCTGGCACCTTGTAAGCACATCACACACAGCGTTTGAGTTAACAATAGTTAGTGTATTTATAAACAAATCATTTTAAAATGAAATATAACAAGTATTTCCTGCAATTTTGTGGGTTTTCAATAATAGACTGCAGGTAAGATTTTGAAAATTTATAGTTGGTGGAACACCACCGAGAGAGCGTTGACTGACTGACGAGGCTTGGAGATTGGTCAGTGGAGCATGCAAGTGTATGAGTGATTCTAAACGGCTACCAGGCAGTATGTTGTTCATGGTGAGATAATTTAAGAATGTGCCTGGATCTTCATACACAGCAGACTCAAGATGACCTGCTGCATGACTACATAAAGAATGTATTCCTTCCAGAAGCCTGGCTGTAAAAAAAGCACTGACCTAGACATGAGTCACAAGAATTTTGAGGCGATCAGGAAACTTGTCTTATGAAGCACCATTGAAAAAGCTGGCATTATTGAGCGCAGTTGGTAAATACGTCTTAAAGAAAGCATTTGGTATGCATCAAGTACCCAAAGGCTCTCACATAGTAGCAGGTGCAGGCTTATTTTGGAGCAGGGCTGAGAGTGCTGGGGGATTGCCGAGGGGTAGATGGGAGCTCAGTGCAAAATGCAAAATGCACTCCCACGGAAAGAAGTCTCAGCAAATGCCCTGGGTCTCCGGCATCTATGATTCCGGTGGAATAACTTTCTGAAAATATTTGATTTCCAAACATTAACCCTAATGTATTAATTAAATAATTGTTAATTCACCCTCTTCAAATTCTTCCAATTATGTAATTCTTACATTAACCATTGAAAATCCTTGCTTTCTTTTCAATGCATATTTGAGAACATACTATTTTATGTATTATGTGGGTAAATTCATTTTATGACACACAAACTTTTAGTTATCCAATATCTAACCCTTCCTAAAATATCACAAAGCCTTATATAATACAGAGTTTATTTCTCCCTAATGAATTCATCATCACAGTATTTTTTATGTTAACAACTGATAGAAGTTTTTGCATGAAATAGTCTCGAAAAATAAGATTTTTATTTGCTATGACTGATCTCATTCATAAGCATGCACAGTAAGGTTTAGGGTCTTTCTAATAGTAACTAATTTGCCCAAAGAAAATTATTTTTACTGCCTATTTATACCTCAAATAGCTAGTAACAACCCAATAAATAAATCTTTGATGATGATTATCAGGGTCAATGGAAATTTTAGATCATCAAGGGGGAACTATTCCCTTGCAGGAATTCATATGACATAATACGTTCTTTGGTATAAAATATTCCATTATTTAAAATGTTTTACATTCTAGCATACACAAATACCATCAAAATAATATGCCTAGGAAAAGCATTCAACAGCTATGTTCTACATTTTAAAATGTTACGTATTTTTTATAAAAGCTACATATTTTAAATGCATTTTAAGAAATCACATTTAAAGAAGATAAAAATGTTCATTTCCTATGAGTTTTAGCAGGAGTAGTATCAAAAGTATTTGACAAAAGTATGTAAATACTATCGCGCCTGCCTTAGCCCCCAAGTTTCTAGAGTCAGCAGATTTCCCAATGTGGGCTGAGCAGGAGGGAGAGAGGTGCGAAGCTGCATACCACGGGCAGCGTACAACATGCATCACGTGATTTTTCAGGAAGCACATTTTTAAAATTATATTGAGCTTGGAGATAGGTACCATCAGTCAAGAGCACGAATTATGACATCAAAGACACTGAAATAGTTAAAAACAAAGGAAGGATTCCTTTGGTAGACCAGAATTGAAAGATGATCTATCTCACGTACAAATTTGAGGTCACACTTATTGCACAGACTTATTTCTTCACGGCGAATTATACAGAGCAGAGTAGGTTGTTATGAGTCTCCATGTCCACTCAGAAAGGATAACCCTCAAGCAATGTGGCCAAGAAGACGGTTCTTGTTGGTGCCCTAGCTCTGATCCCTTTGATCCGGTCTGTGCGGGATGACTGTGTTTGCTTCAGGGCTCTTGTTACTAGGTCTCTCTTTCCTCACGTATGTGCTAGAAGTCAGGTCTCAAAGTACTGACCTACATACTTGACAGGAAAGTTTTCGCTCCCTCCAGTGCGCTGTAAGGCTTGGAAGGCACAATCTAAAATGCTGTCTCTTGAGTTCTCTAATGCTATACTAGACCCATAAACAACTTATCTTCCCTTGAGGGACCAATAGTTCCTGCATGCTGAGATGATGGGAGTGACGCGAAGGCCATTTCAGTCTAAAGAATAACTTCTTGCTTCAAAGAAGTGGAAAAAGCTATCTCAGAGGCACAAGCGTGGGACCGTGGCATTGCTACAGGGCACCGCCAAATCTCTCTGGAAAAACTGGACCCAAATGTTGTCGTATAATCACTCACACATAGGTATGGAACCACACACTCACTCACAGGTACACATAAATTAGTATATACTTAATGTACTGCTTTTCCAAACCGAACAGTACACGCCACAAAACCTGAAGAATTAAAGCTGGCATGTAAAATCAAATAAGTTGCATAAAAGGAAGTC
>NW_017732493.1:282267-287527 GCF_001890085.2 Hipposideros armiger | reverse complement strand
TTTTTTCTAGAAGAGTTGCAAAGATTCTTCAGTTGAGCAATGTTTACGATGCCTTTAATATCTTAGATCTTGCTGGAGTTTTATGATTATTTTTAATGAAATCTGATTTTTTTTTTACTAAGGTCAACAATAATAATTGCATTTTTGGAAAATCAAAAAATAATACAAAATTAACAGTGATAATGAAATCGCAATGTAGTCTGAATTTATTTATATTCCCAAACAGCATTTAAAAATATTGATAGAGAATATAAATGAACACTGAATCCACTGAAATTTCACTATCGATATTAATTTTTACATATAGACACACAATCACATATTTACTATACTACAAAGTATTCAGATTATACATAATTATTTCTCAACAAGCTTAAAGTAAAACTTGTAATTCTAAGTCCACACATTTGCTTTTTAAAAATTTTTTTTAATTTGATACATTAAGATTTTGGATGTCTTACAACAAAAGTATTTCCTTAGAAACAGGATGCAATGTAATTTTGCTGGGGATTATTAGAAAAGTTAAAATTCATTATTATTTGGTTTTTTTTATTATTGGTGTCGATCACTTTTAGATATGGCAGTTCATTTGTTTTGTGCTGTGTGTGTGTGTGTGTGTGTGTGTGTGTGTGTGTGTGTATGTGTGTATGCATGTTACCGCTTCAGTTTCAGAGAGTACCACAAATTTGAAGGTCTGAAATTGAAACTTGAACAAAAATACAATGGATACCTTTCAGAAGAAATAAGAAATGATTTATTCTTTTCCTATCTAGGGTATGGAACATACATAACCTCTCATCATTTAACATGCAGTTCATGAGATATGTATTATGAGGGTGGCCTTCCAGCTAATAAGACTGGGTTCTTTTGCAGCTCCAGTTGCCAGTAGCATTCCAGCTTTTGTGGGTACACTAAATATAAATTGTTCCTTTGTAGGAGAACTCATTACCAGTAGCTGATAGCTCATGACTGAATTACTAATGGGAATTACTGAAGCCACATTTTTATGAAATTAAAAAAAATAAGATTTGTTTTCAAGACCAACCTTTTGCTGGCATGTTAACAAACAAACAATTATTTGGAATATTTACTTCCTCATATGTCTTTGAAGCTATTCCCTTTGACTGCATTTTGGAATTTTTAAAAATGCCTTCTTTAATTTGAAACAAAATTAACAAAAGTCCTTAACTTGCTAAATGAAACTTGTTCAAATATACAGAATTTGCAACTCTCAGACCAATAATAAGCTATTAATTTAAAAACAAATATTGGATTTCAAATAATAAGCCTGTGTTTTATATTCAAAACATTCTATGACATCTTGGTCATTATTTTTTAACTTCTCGTTTTTTTGGGTGGAGAAGAATGCTTTTCTAGGTCATTCATTTCTGGCCTCATAACTTGAAATTCTTACTTCTTTTTTTTCTTAAGTATTCTTTTCTAACACCCTATGTTTTTTCAGCATCTGTTCACCCAAAGAAATTGGTTCAGCTTCTTCCTAGTATCATGTCCTTTTTTTTTTTCCTCCAGAGTCCTGTATCTAGCCGCCTCCACCATCTAATTGAAACAGTGATTCCTGAGACTCATTTATTTTCCCACATGTAGAAATCATCTGAGCAATGAGCTTCAAATTCCATACTGTCTATAATATTCGAAGCAGACTCATAATTACTATAAATCAAAACATGTTTTGATAAAGTTCTCACATGAATATATTTGAAAACCTATTAGCATGACTCAGATCTTTGCACATCTATTTAATCTTGATCTTTGCAATTTGTTTCAGGCAGACAATTTTTCTTTATGCCTCTTATGGTATTACATGAGGTATAAGATATATTTAATGGGGCAAATGTATGTTATTAAATAATAGCACAAAAAAACCTTCATTATTTCACAGGATAAAAAAAGCGGCTGTTAGACATGTATTCTATATTCATAGATTGAAAGATTCAATAATGTCAAATGTCTATTCCTCTGCCATTGACCTACAGATGTGATGCAATCCCAGTAAAAATTCCAGCAAGTTCTCTTATAGATATTAACAAACTATTTTTAAAATTTATATGGAAAGGGAAAGACAGAATAGCCAACAAAATACTGAAGAAAAGGACAAAGTTGGAGGATTCACATTACTAGATTTCAAGACATACTATATAATAACAGTAATCAAGGCTGTCAGGTGCTGTCAGAGCAATAGATGCATAGATCAATGGAACATAATAGGAAGCCCAGAAATAAAGCCACATAAACACAATCAATTGATCTTTGACAAAAGAAATCCAATGGAGAAAGGATAATCATTCTCCTTCATTGATAGGTGGGCAAAAATGGTGCTGGAGGCGCATATGCAAATATATATACAGACTGTAGACCTTACACAAAAACTAACTCAAAATAGATCATAGACCAAAACATAAAATGAAAAACTATAAGCCACCCAGAAGAAATCATAAGACAAAGTATATGTATCTTGGATTTGGAGATGACTTTTTAAATACAACACCAAAAGCATTATCAATGAAAAAAAGTGGTAAGTTGGACTTTATTAAAATCTAAAAATTGTGCTTTTCCAAAGACATTGTTAAAGAGGTTAAAAGATAAAGCACAGACTGGGACACAGGATTTGCAAGACGTATCTTACAAAGTATATGCATGAAAAATTAACAAACAACACTTAAAACTCAATTCTTTTGAAAGAACTTCCTCAAATGTGCAATTCACAAGCTTTATCTTAATTGGTCAATATTTTGAGAGTAGCAGCATGGCTTGTAAATAAAAAGTTGTGTAAAAATTACAAATGTTAAAGATATTGAACCTCCATACTATATCAATCTCTTTCAAGATTCTCTCAACATGCACCTTTCTTGAAACAGGCGATTTTCTTCTGAACTGTAGCCCATACAATCATTGAACTTTCAGTGAGACAACATAGCTAATCCACAATGACCAGCGAGTCTGAAGGTTCCAGAAGTGATGGGCATCCAATTCAACAAACTACTTCCTTAAAGAGCTTTTTTAAAACTTGTTTCCTTTATTTCTCTTTCTTTTCATTAATCTTGAAGATAATACAAGAAGAACAAACAAAAAAACCACGCAACACTAAAAATCAAATATTATTGTAAATGAGACATACAGATATCGTGAATTAAGGTAGTACTAAGCTCGCAATAACAATGCATTTTTTTCTTGAAATAATGCATTTTACTTTTTGTTTTTATGTTGCTCTTTTATTAAACTATGTACATTTTGAGGAACATGAAAAACTTTATTTGCCACACTTGACTTTCACAAGATTCCTAAATGAAAAATGCCTTTTGTTTCAGTTTAATCACTACTACCAGAATTTTTTTTAAGCTTCTATCCAAAATTTTATATCTTTTTAAAAAATTTTTATTAAATTTATTGGGGTGACATTGGTTAGTAAAATTTTATAGTTTTCAAATGTACGATTCTATAATACATCATCTGTATATTGCATTGTGTGTTCATCACTGCATTTTATGATATTTTATGTGTCCTTTTGCCTGGCTATCCATCCCAGGTTTCGTTTGTTCTAATATTTGACAACAGATAAATTTTTATGTGTCAAAGAGCCTAAACCACCACTTTGTATGTGAAAAACTGCATGGGTAGATAAACCATTATTTCAAGTTTATGAGTAACTTTGATATTTATTTAAGGGAGAAGTTTGTTTCATAAAAACGGCTATTCAGAATTGCAACAGAGGTAATGAGTCCTACAATTATGAAGCAAAGAATGTCAGACAAAAGTAAGATCTTCAAAGTACTACAATTCAGCAATTCTTAAAATGTTTTGAATATCAGCCTCCTTTGAGAATCTGATTAAAAACCCCCGTTTCCTCTCTCAGAAAGCTGCACAGGCTTTTGTGCTCAGTTCTACTACCTAGGAAGCACACCTTTGAAGTCTATTCACAGCTCCCAGGTTGTAGCATTGGGGGCTATTGTTCAAGCTCATTTTATAGACAAAGGAACATCTGTCCCACTGGTGAAATGACTTTCCAAGGTTAGACAGCTAGTTACAAGTGGGACCAAAAAAAACAGGTTTCCTGGAACCAGCACTTTTTCTATTGTACCAAAGATAATGAGAGTCAGCTAGAAAGGAGTCACGATAACTAAGCCCATTATTATACAAGTTGAGGTTTTATTCCACATAATCAAGTGTACCTTATGCCATCACTGCATGTTTCATTACAAATGATAATTGTGGAGAGACCCTGACTCCTCGGTGAGGCTGAACATCCCCTAATACAGAGCAGGTGCTCTGTAAACATCTCTTCAGTTTTAAGCAAATGGACCTGCTTTGAACATGGGAAAAGGGCTGCTGAGAAACTGGCCCACGTGTGCTATGAGAGATGCTACATTCCCTGAGAAATGAGGTGTTTCAAGGCTAAATCATTGCATAACGTATTAAATAGTTACGAAGATGTTAGTTGATAGTTAAGAAATGTCTTCCTGCCATCAGCCTAATGTTTCTTCTTTGATATGTAGATTCACAGAATTGGTAAGAAATATAGAGTCATCTAATCCAATTTCATGTCACACTATGTCTGAGAAATACCATACCATCTGAACAACTTCAGCAGTGCGGGGGTTAAGTCATGGAGAGGGAGCTTTACCTTGGTAAGTGATTTTGGCTAGAAGTCTATTCTTATATTGAACCAGCATCATTTGTACTGCAAACTTCACTTATCTGTCTAAATTCATCCATTTGGATCAACACACGTGAAATTATTCCCTCCCTCCCTCTCCCTCTCCCTCTCCCCCTCCCCATCCCCCCCCCTCTCTTCTCAGCTATGATACCTATTTTACCTCCTGCAAAATACCTCAGTGACTCCTTGCTTCTTTCTTTTCTCAGTTATGTTCCTTAGGTTTGAATCCCTCTTTCTCCTCACCTCCTTTTATCTTCCCTTCCTGTTTCTCTCTCATCCCCCTATACTCTTCTTATAGACTGTTTACCTTTTCCCTTGGGGATCCTTCTTTATTCTTTTGCTATATTAAAAAGAAAGAAAGAAAGAAAGAAAGAAAGAAAGAAAGAAAGAAAGAAAGAAAGAAAGAAAGAAAGAAAGAAAGAAAAAAGAAAGAAAGAAAGAAAGAAAAAAGAAAGAAAGAAAGAAAAAAGAAAGAAAGAAAGAAAGAAAGAAAGAAAGAAGAAAAGGAAAGGAAAGGAAAGAAAAGAAAAGAAAAGAAAAGAAAAGAAAAGAAAAGAAAAGAAAAGAAAAGAAAAGAAAAGAAAAGAA
>NW_017732493.1:279086-280442 GCF_001890085.2 Hipposideros armiger | reverse complement strand
AACACTGATGAGCATTTCCTTAACTTCTTATTTAGGAAGCACATAAACACAGCTTGTGTAAATAAAGTCTCTCTACAAACCACAGTCCATAACTTAATCAGTTATTAGTCAATTTACCGTTTTTACATCATGACAATTTCAACACATTTCTAAGAGAAACTCAAAGTAATTTTGCCTGAAATGGAAAGTTGACTAGAATATAAACAGAGAAATTAGATTAATGTATTGCTTTAAAATTGCATGGGACTTACAAGACATTCTAATAAAAGTTTAAAATGTATTTAAGTATATCAAAGGCAGATTAGCAACCAAGAACTAAGTGTTATTCCTTGAGGATAATAGGACAAGGGGTCTACTTAGAGAATGCTTTTCAAAAGCAGAGACTTGATGATCAGAAACAAAAAAAAATTTCTTTCTTTATTGCCAATGATTTTAGAGAGATATCCACCTTCTACTTGTCTCTTGGTATACACAGTTTACAGATCTAAAAATAATTCAATAGAAAAATGTAGAAGGTGGACTGAAAGGAGCCACAGAGGTCATCTAATCTATAGTCTTTATTTTGGAATTGACCCTGCGTGGTCTGACAGGGTAGTCACAAGCCACTGTTATTAGCAAGCGCTTGAAATGAATCTGGTTCCAACTGAGATGTGTTGCAAGTGTAAAACATACTCTGAAATTGGAAGAATTAGTTAAGAAGTCAACTATCAATAAGAATTTTTATCAATAATGATTACAATTTTGGATATACAAGATTAAGTAAAATGTATTCATAAAATTGCATCTTTTTTTTTTACAAGTTTTTAAATGTGGCTACTATTGAATCACACATGTGACTTGCATTTTATTTCTGTTGGACTGTTGGATTTTATTATCGTCAAAACTTGCGTTGCAAGCCACGTGAACAAATTAAGTGTGGACATATCATAGAGGCCTGATGGCAATTTTCTTCAAGTTTTGAAATAATTAAAGAAATTGAGGAACTATTGGCCACAATAAGAATCATTCTTAGGGAACGTCTGTCAGGCCTTTTGTGTCAGAGCCTGTGTGGCCACCACGTTGTGTTTGTTCGTGAAAAATCGTCTAGTGATGACTGCAGAAATTGCAGACAAATGAGTCTCTTTGGGACAGTGGAGCCTTTAATACCTGGTGGATGCAACCGAGAAATTGTATCTGCAACAGTCTGACACTTCTCATGGAGCTGTTTGAGAAAAACATATTATATATAGAGAAAATATGTATCGAAGCCAATTAGCCTGCCTCCAAGTCTCTTGATAAATTGTCATCATATTGAGTCTCCTTGGTAGTGAGTGGACAAGCAAGAAAACATGGATAACTATGAGTATATATGTAGGA
>NW_017732493.1:267675-271336 GCF_001890085.2 Hipposideros armiger | reverse complement strand
ACAGTCAAGTCAAATAAATGTGTGTTACTAAGTGAATTCATTCAACAAATATTGCATAAACATTACATACCGTACTAGCTCTATCTTCTACAAAGAAACACACAAGTGTGTGCACTGGCCTTAAAGAATTTTAAACCTGGGAAAGGGGACAATATATTTGCATGAATACCTTCAGCCAAACTGTATATGACATGTGAGTGATACTGATAATAGGGGGCAGGAAAGAGAGAGCACCCTGCTGAAATGATCAAAAATTATTTTATGATGGAGATGATTTTTTAGCTTAACATTAAAAGACGGAGAACATGAAGTATTGCTCAAAATATTAATAATTCTCAAATCTGGGTGTAGTGCCACGGGATTCTGATGTTCTTTAAATGTGTCTGCGTTTTTGTTTTCTTTACATGAATGTGTTATTTTTATAAAATGAAGCAAACAATAAACATCATTAATACAGACAAAGGAACTGAAGGCAAGGTAAAGCGTAAGAGAAAAATTAACAGAATCTGTTAATTTATAAGATTTTGGAAGTAGAAAAGGCAAAATTTTATGTTGGGACAAGAAAATGGCGACAAAAGACTAAAACAAAGGTGATTTAAGACGGAAGTTGATGCATCTAAGTTTTGGGTTTGCTGACTTCGGTAATGCCAGTAAAGGGGCCATCAATGTAGTGTGACAGTAATGCTAAGAAGAATCATTAAATTCATGGGACACAATTAATATTTGATTCAGATAAATCCAGAAATATTTTGAAGATTGAGCCTTGAGAATCACTTCCAAAGACAACTAAAATCTGCCCTAATATATGTTTGAAATTAGCTTAAACTTGACAGACCATCCATGTTTCTATTGTTTTGGGGTTCCCCCCCCCCCGTAGGGCTGACTGATCAACTAATACTAATCTTAGAAACCCTTTGAGTTAAAAGGAGGGGAATATACCTTTGTTTCTTCCTTTCTAAAAGAAAGAACACAAATAGTACTGTGTGCTTAACAATGAATTCCTCATAAGAGTCAAATAAGACACCTGACCTTAGCCCTGGCACAAACTGCTGTGCTGTACAGTTTGGGGCTGCACAAAACAGGAGACGCAGTTGTCCACATGATCACATTTAATTTCTGCTCTGTCTAACTGAGCGAACTCCAGGGAAATCGTGACAGTTTCTTGACATCCCGTACACTCACTGACTACTTACTCATTCATTGAGAGTAAATGAGTGTCAGCTACCAGAAAATGGAGGGAGTGAGATCTAACGCATAGGAGACACTGCCTTCAAACGACGATAATTTCAAGTACTCAGTCTCAGGAGCCTGATGCTTTTGTTTTATAATTCCTAAAGCAAAATAAGTGGGGTTTGTTGAATGAAAAGATTCTATTTCTGCTCGTTGAATGAAACATTTGAGGTCCAAGTAACAGAATAGGCTCCAGATAATCGTGGGATAGGGATAAAACATAAAAGTGAATGTCCTATCTATCTATCTATCTATCTATCTATCTATCTATCTATCTATCTAGATACCTGGATTTCTAGATCAACTGATTGATAGCTATATCTAGGTGTAATTAATTGAATAACCAAAATATGGTAATATGGTTGGTCATTTTCAATCTTCTCAATTAACAAGCAATGGTATTCTAATGTGTTTCTTTATAGAAGTTGACATAGTGCAATTCAAAAGAGTCTCTCTTGGCTNAAAATTACAGTTATAGAGTAGCAACGAAAATAATTTTATGGTTGGGGGTCACCACAACACGGGGAACTGTATTAGGGGTCGCGGCATTAGGAAGGTTGAGAACCGCTGACCTAGAGTATGTTATGCTCTTTCAGTTCTTGCTACACTTTTACCACTACCCAACCTCATTCTAAATTGACAGATGCACATAAGACACACACAAAACAAAGCCAGTATTCATATTTAAACTTCCACAGACGTTCTCCATGCCTCCCATACTTGTTCCTCTTTTTCTGCCGTGTTAAGTCTTCCAATATTGTTATCACAGAGCTGCCTGTGTTGTAAGCCTTTCCAATCTCTTGATTTCCTTATACTATATACATCCTTTCCCCCATGCCCTACTTTCTGGAAGAAGATAATTATTCTAAAAATAAACCCAACAGAGATGTGTGAATGGAATAGATGTATAAAATCTATACATTTCTGTGTTTGTTAATTAAACAAGTACCATGTGAAGATGATCTATATTTTCAGTGATTCTCAATTTTTCTCAAATTTAGCAGTGTATAAGACCCATCTGAAGATCATAGTTTAATTGGTATAGAATGATTCTCAGCCTTTAGTGCACATAAAAAATCACCAGGAGTCTCGTTAAATCGCAGATTGCTAGACTCTGCCCTGAGAGTTTCTGATGTACTAGGTCAGCGGCGGGGCCCACCTGTTTACATTTCTAATATGTGCCCAGCACTCTGATAACCACTGGTCTGGAGTTAGACTCAAGGGATCTTCAGCTGATTCCTATATTATCTACCATCATGATAAACTCCTAATCAAATGTAGTAAGTCCTGTAGTGGACATTTCAGAACTAAGCCATGCTCAAGTTTTGTTTATTTGTTTAGTACAAAAACTTTGCTTTTCTCCAAACACAGCACATATTACACACTCTGCTTAGACAGGGACCATTCTGTTTACCTGTATATGTTTCTTAACCAACTACTGGGTTGTTGGAAAAGTCATGACGCCTGTTTGCAACAGATGGCACTAGTTCATTTTGGGAAGTACTACAGTCATTCGCATCTATGTTATTGCTATGTCACTTGACAGCTGAGAGTTCTAGCTTCATTCTAAAAAAAAATTGAGTGATTTGGTTGAGCTTTGGACATTTTACGACAAGTTGAAGATGGAAGACCAAACTGTGCATTTTTGCCATATTTTACTGTTTTACTTTCATAGAGGGAAGAACGTGCATCAAGCTTGTGAAAAGTTGCATGAAGTTTACGGTGACAATGCTCTACAAGAACGTCAGTGCCAACGATGGTTCACGAAATTCTGTGCTGGTGATTTTGATCTCAACGATGCTCCTCGGTTAGGGAGGCCCACCAAAGTTGATGATGACAAAATAAAGGCATTGATCGAGTCAAGCCCATGTTACACAACATGAGAGATTGCAGTAACATTGAATGTCCATCATTCAAGCATTCTCGGCCACTTGAAGAAGCTGAGATACGTAAACAAGCTTGATATTTGGGTTCCACATGAACTCAAAGAAGTTCATTTGATGGTGCATATAAACATCTGCAATATGCTCATTAAACGTGAAGAAAATGATCCTTTTTTGAAGCAACTGAAAACTGATGTTGAGAAGTCGATTGTTTACAACAATGTGGTGTGCAAACGGTCTTGGTCCTGACGTGATGATTCACCTCAAACGACATGGAAAGCAGACATTCATCAGAGGAAGGTTATGCTCTCAGTATGGTGGGATTTTAAAGGTGTTGTGTTTTCCGAGCTCCTACCAAGGAACCAAACAATCAATTTGAATGTGTACTGTCAGCAGTTGGACAGTTTGAATGAATCCATCATCCAGAAAAGTCCAGAGCTTGTTAATTGTAAAGGAGTTGTGTTCCATCGTGACAATGCAAGACCACACACAACTTTGATCACCTGTCAAAAATTACTGCAGCTTGGATGGGATGTGTTGCCACACCC
>NW_017732493.1:264243-266383 GCF_001890085.2 Hipposideros armiger | reverse complement strand
CTTTGGTAAATAAATCAGGTGTCGTGAGTTCCATGGAAAACATTAAGACAATGTAAAAGGAAGAAGGATCATAAGGTGGCAAGAGGGAAAGTCCCCATTTTTACATATAAGATGATCAGGGAAGTGGCCTGAGTGGAGGGAATGTTAGAACAGAGCTGGGAAAGAAGAGAGGGAAGAAGGTAGGTGATCGTTGCAGGCGGAAGAAAGAGCAAGTCTGAGGTAGGACGTGACTAGCAAGGGGGAGAGTGGTAGACAATGAGACCGGAGAGGAAGTAGGGGAGCCAGGCCATCTTAGACCACTGGGAGCCACTGTAAGGCCTGTGACTTCAATCTGAACAAGACACTAAATAATTGGAGTGTTCTGAGTAGAGGAGAAACATAATATGTCTAATTACTGAAGGAACATTCTAGCTAATATATTGAGCACAGATTAGTAGAGGGGTGCAAGGGTGGAAGCAAAGACAAGAGTTAGCAAGTTATTGCAATAATTTAGATGAGAGATGATGGCTGTCTGGACAATGGTGACAGTGCAGGAGTGGTAATGAGTCATTAAATCCCGGATATATGTTTGAAGGAAGAGATGACAGGATTTGCTGAGGGGTTATATGTGACATGTTAGAGAAAGTAAGGAATCAAGGATGACTCCAATACATTTTACCAAAACTGGATGTTTGGCGTTGTCAATTGCCGAGATGAGGAACTGTTAAGAGGAACATTTTGGGGGAGGATTGGCAGGGTTTCCATTTTAAGCACGCTGCATTTGAGAATTTAAATCACTGAACCAGAGAAGGTGAAGCTTGGACTTGAAAGTGTGGAGGTCAGAGGAGAGTTCTGGGTAAAAATGCATATTTTGTCTTCAGAGTACAGATGGTATTTATAGCCATGATTCTGAGCGACGACATCACATAGAATGATTGAGATGAAGGCGAAGCCCGAGGGTGGAAGTCTGGGGTATTCTAATATTTAGAGACATGGAAGTTCCACNTGACTCACTCTAATTATTCTAATTATCATACTCATTTATATTTATAGGCATAATATTAATAATTATTATAACAAAATAGGAAATGGGTTGATGTCAACACATGCATTTAGGATTTTAGCCAAATTATGACTACAATCAGGTCTGCTTCCAAAAATCGTATATATAAATACCAGTGCTCTAAGCCCATCAGAGGTCTACACCTAAATTAATGCTTGGGGATGAAAATAACTGATATTCCGGTTCTACATATTTCACTTTTCTCAAATCAAATGAAACTCTGTGGATGTTTTCCTCTCTGAAGAAGCCAGGTTGCCACTTTAAGACTTTTCAACAGCATCCGTGACAGATAATCACCTGCCCTGTGATCAGCACCAGTAAGGACTGACCATATTACTTATTTCACTGTCTCAGTTATTCTCTCTATTGAATTAAAATCTGTCACATCTACCATACTTTGCTCTAAGTTCTGTTTTGGGGATTCAAATAATAATAGCAAAATAATATGTAAGCATAATTACAATCATCTATGATATCACAACCTTCCAAAAATTTATACTTGTAAGAGAGCTTAAAATCTTAGTTCTTCTTGGCTTCACACAGAACATCCATAGTTTGTTTTTGTGAAAACTAGGCCCTGTGACTGTTTGTCACTGTAAACTCCTTTTTTCTACATAATATATTAAGGACATTAACACTGTTCAGATACTAGGACACCGCCACGAGGTGAGTAAGAATTTGGCCTTTGGAGTCAAAGAGTTATGTTTGATAAAGAGGAAGTTACTTACTCTTGCATCCATTTCCTCACTGGTAAAACAGGAATTCAAAGTTAATAATAATTAATAACAATAACACCAGCCACCCGCTGGTATTGGGGTATGGAATAAATACAATAACAGATAAAATACTCATCACAGTCCAAGCCATATAGAAAGATGAATACAAAATCATATAAAAATAAGCCTCTAGGAAGCTTTCATGTTAGAACAGAGATAAAACCATCACAAGTAATAATGTAAGGTAGGATTATGTATTGGATAAAAATATCACAGCAGTTTTTACTCTATGTATTTTACCAAATTAGATTTACTTGTACATTCTGCAATGCAGTGCCCTCTGCTTGCAAAGATATGTTCCTTAAGATGTAAGTTATACAAT
>NW_017732493.1:249090-253378 GCF_001890085.2 Hipposideros armiger | reverse complement strand
GGCTACTAAAAGATTGGCATAAAATTATCTCTACAATTAATACTACAAAAGGAGCTCACTTTTTACATCAGTTGTTTACAAAAGAGGTTCTAAACTTGAGGGGATTTTTAAGTTGCTGAGCCAAAAAAAAAAAAAGTATAATGGATTTACTCAAGGATGTAGATACACCAATAATTTGCAAGTGTGTGAAACACGAGTCAGAACACAGGTTCTATAATAGACTAACAGAGGTGCAAATTACAAATAGTGCCATGAAAGCCCAGAGGATTGGAATGATTACTTACCCAGCCAGGGCTGGAAAAGTCTATGAAGGCTTCCTATGGGGAAGTGACACTTAAGATAGGTTGTTGGGATAAATACAATGTCAAAAAGAAGGAAACAGCATTACATATCAGAAATAGTATAAGTAGAGATAAAGAGATGAGGAAATATAAAGGTACTAGTCAGTTGTGAGTTGTTGTTTTTTCATTCAGTCTAAAACATTTATTGATCACCTACCACATGGCAGCCATTGATCTTTGATGTGTGAGAATCGGGGAGTAATGCTGAGGTGGAGAGGGGGGATGGGTGGATTGGTAGACTAGGCTCCACTGTAGGCTGAAGACAGATTTTACAAGATGTTGACGATCGCTTTATTAAAAGCCCAATAGATTCCATAGATGCAATGGCGTATTACTCTGCCATAAAAAAAAATCTTACCATGTGCAACAGCATGGATGGGCCTAGAGGGTATAATGATCAGTGAAATAAGTCAGACTGAGAAAAATACCATATGATCTCACTTATATGCGGAATCTAAAGAACAAAATAAACAAACAAAACAGAAATAGGAGCATAGATAACAGAGAACAAACTGATCCTTGCTAGATGGGAGGGTTTGGGGTGGGTGAGAAAGTGAAGGGATTAGGAAGTACAAATTGGTAGTTATAAAGTAGCCATGAGATGTGGGTATTTCATCTCACAGTATGGGGACTATAACAGATAGTGTTGTAAAAACTACATACAGTTACAGGTAGGTGCTAGATTTATCAGGGAGATCACTTCATAAATTATATAAATGCCTAACCACTGCACTGTACACCTGAAACTAACATAAAATAGTAGTCGCTGTCAACTATAATTAAGAAAAAAACAACAGAAAACACTGTCATGGATGTAAAGTAGAGCATAGGGAATATAGTCAACAGTATTGTAATAGCTAAATTACTATGTTGTTTTGTACACCTGAAACAAACAAAAACAAAAATTGTAATACTGAAAAAAAAAAGCACAACAATAGAGTTTTTAACTCAGAGCCAGGTTTCTATGCTCAGATGCAAGACTCACATTTAAATGTTCTTCTCCCTAATTCCACCCTCCAGCCTAATGACCCACTATCTCCCTAACAAGGGAGCCCCCGGAATCTGAAGGGTTTCTTCAACACCAACCAGATACACAATCCAGCCGCCGCCTTCTCAACTGCAATCTGGTTACGAATGGGCTGGCCTAAATGAGTGCTGCCCACACAGATACATTTTAAAATGAACTATAGATCAATGTTATAGAGACATATCCTAGACGATACTGAGTTCATCAGTATTATTCTTAAAAACTCTGCTATGTGAAAGTGCTATCCGAATCATCAAAATGCTTCAAGACAATCATCCAAACATTAATAATCTAACTATGGACTTCTATGAATGTACGGAGAAGGCACAAGATGGCTCTCAGGGAGACAGATTCTGAGCACACCACCAGTCAGGGACTACGTGACAATATTCATGGGCACAAGGCCAGCAAACCATACAAATGTGCTCATGCAAACAAGGCAGAAGGACGAAACCAGAGGTCATGACCTGCGTGAGGCAACATCCCTGGACTGAGCCCCTAAGGACCCCTTTGGCCTGAATGCCACACCGCAGCCCTCCTGCACCCTGGAACCTAGGAGACTGACTTTTTCACTTTCCAATCTGAAGCTGAATTCTCTCATTGGTTCCTATCTGTTCTCAATGATCTTTCTGCACCAGAAAGCAGGAATTTGGAGTTTTTTCATGTACCTGGAGTCATCTCTGGCGCGGCTGAATTCTTGGGGGTTGGAGCAACACATGGCTCACGCATATGGTGCGGAGACCTGGGCACACACCCCCCCGCAAACACTGCGCCCCTCCACAGGATCTGGCAGCAGGCAGAAAAGCACAGAAATGCCATGCGGGGTGCCTTTGGTGCCACCTGGTCCGAAGGCAGGTGTGCGAGAGTTCACCAGATATCTAGGGGGAACTGTTCCTCACAGCCCTGTCCAGAGCTTCTGTGAGCCTCTAGTTTTTGTGTCTTCTGGAGACTTCTCTCTCCTGGATGCTCTTCTCCTGGGCATCCATCTCACCCCAGCTGCCACAGGGATCCCCAGCCCAGAATGAACTTCGTCTGCGGGAACTTGGGAAGCTTCCCAGCCACAGGGATTTTTCTATCCTGCACAACAGCACTGGCTCTGGCTTTCATTTTCTATCCAGGTTTCAGGACAGCTGGATTGGAACTGGCACCACTGACCAAAGCCCAGAAGTTTCCTTTTCCTGGTCATAGCAAACGAGTTAGCGGAGATGGAAAAATGATTCTTTTTTTTTTTTTTTTTTTTTTTTTTTTTTTTTGGTTTTGACAACTGACAGAAGGTAACATCGTGAATTAACAGAGAGAATACTGGAGGAAAAGGATGAGGGAAGGGAGCGGAGTCATCCTGAATTTAATTAGAGGGCAGATTAAGTCTCAGGTGGGTGAAGAACATCTCTGAGTAAAAAGATCAGGACTCAAAAGAGAAGACGGGGCCTGAATTATAGATTTGGAGCATTTTATTTATTGATGATCGGTGATGCTATGAGAGTAGTCGACATCCCCTACAAAGAGCTATTGTAGTTGAACACGAAGATAACAACGGTAAGTGTGCCTTGGAGAACATTTAGGCATAAATGTCTCACTGCAAAATAGCAGCCAATGAAAAAGGCTGAGGGCNTCCTGTGCTGTGTAACATTTTTTCATCTGTCCCCACCCCTCAGAAGAATGTACCTGTTCTGTGGTTATTTTTGAAAGTGTCTTTCATGGTAATGTCTATCCATGAAACACCAACATTTATTGACTGCTCCTTGCCACCTATTTACTGGACAGTGGGGATGAGCATAACAGCTGACTTTTGGGAACATTTTCATCATGTTGGGTGCGGTGCCAAGGGCTTTCTTTGCTTTATTGAATTTAATCATCACAATATCTCTATGAGACATGATACCATTTTAGTCAGTCTTGCACAAATGAGGAAATGGAGACAGAAGGAGGTTAAGTGACTCATCCAAGGTCACACAAGAAGGTAAGTAACAGAGCTCAGACTCAAATCCACCAGCTCCAAAACCCACGTTCTAAACCATTATTTACAGCGATGAATAAGACTATCATGGTTCACATTAGCCCCCTTGTCAATTTCTTTTCCTTTTTTTTTTTCCTTTTTTTTTTCCAGATTGAATATCGCCAAAACTTGTTTGAAAGAGCTCTTTTGGGTTCTAACTGTAGCTGTGTTTATAAAAAGCGACGGTGTTTATAGCTTAGCCTCATCATCTCAAAACCAACGTAGTCTTTTTAATCATGATGCTTCTGATTGCTGATTATTTGCTCTTCTGCCTGTTGGCTATTTCCTCTCATTATTACACAGCCTGCTGTATGGCCAGGCACTGTGCCTCCGTGTGTCCTTGGAGCACTTCACCCCATTTATCTTTTCATAAAGCAGCTGCTTCCCTCTCATCATCCATCCGCTCATATGCCCTACAGAATTAACGATGATGCTACGTAATATTGTTGCCTTCTCCTTACTATAAGCTAAAATCTACATGGATATAGACTGAATTATATGTATGAGTGTATACAGCAGAATTCATATTCTTAGTGTTTTCTATGGGCTCTTCTAGAACACGATGCTACATTGGTACACAACCTAAAGGAGATGAAGACATTGGCCTACTACCTGAACCATCCACAACTTCCACGAACTATAGATAAACTGATGGCAACTTTCTGTGCTGCGATGCCAATGGAATGGTTTCTATACCTGGACATGTTTAAAAAGCATGAATATAAATCAGCATCCAACAGAACAGCAAGCACTAACTCTCCTTCAAGAACAGCTATTGGGCCAGGTCGTAGCCAGAGCTATGACCAGAAACAAGCTTTACCATTTGTGTATGGAATTAAGAAATGACTCCACTATCGAGTGACAGGAGAGGAAAATTAAATATATTGCAATACATAGACCAAGTTTAGTAAGCAACTATTTTGG
>NW_017732493.1:207701-243657 GCF_001890085.2 Hipposideros armiger | reverse complement strand
CACATCTATTGTTACAGTCAGATAGTCTTGGCCTTGCTCTCAATTATTTGACACACCTTTCCCATCTAATGACAGTGTAAGCTACACATTCACAGCGTTTTTTGGGGGTTTTTTTAACTTTAAAAGTTACAACCAGGTGCATTGACAAATCTATAGTTTTGCCTCTGTGCTCAAGGCTTCATAGTATGGGAGTGCCACCATGGAGAGTTAGAGGGTCGAGTTTTGTTGTGTTCATTAATTAAGCAAATACTCTTCATACTCCAGGCTCTCTGATAGGGTCCATGCTCATTGCCATTAGGGGGCTTAGCGTCTAGCTGGGGAGATAAACAGTTATCAAATAATATTATAAATATTACAAAGTCTGTACTAGCAAGAATAATCTGAGACACCCTAAAGTGTACTGCAAGCATTCTGAAAAATAAATATTTGAACTAAGTGCTAAGTGAAAAATAGAAGTGAGCTGACTAAACTAGGTGAAGTTAAACACATCCTTTGTAGAAGGGACAGTGTCAAGAATGCAGAACTTTTTGGACATCGGAGAAAAAAAAAAGTCAATATGGCTGAAACACAGAATGAGTAGACATGGGGTTAAATTAAGCTGGAGAGCTAGGTCGATGTCAAATCATATAAGCATTGTTCTCCTTTCTTCCTGGCACACAGCTGGAATACATTCCTCAGTGTCATTTGCAGTTAAACTTGACCGTGACTTCTGGCCAAAGGAATGGGACTGAATTTGGCATGTGTTCCTTCTCGAACAGGCTCATAAAAACCCTCTCTCGTGTGGCATTCTGCTGTTTCTTTTCCTTATCTTCCGGATGCTGGGAACCAAAGATGTTTTCTGTGGCCGCGGACATACATTCAAACTTCATTTGAGTGAGGAGTAGACTTACGTTGCATTGTTCCATTATATAAATGGGGGACTTGTTTTTTACAGCAACTAGTGTTGCCCTAATTAATATACCTTTTTTTTTGTATAGTAAACGTACCTCCACTGTACTTCCAACCACATTTTTAGACCAACAATGCTCACACAGCTGAAAAAAACAATTCTATAAAACATTCCAACACCTTTTCAGTAGTGGGACGGGAGGGTTTGTGAGTGTGTGAACTAAAGTAACAGGTAATATTCCATGGAAGGTTCTGGGATAATCTAACAGAGGTGCTGAGTAAGCAGGAAAGATTGAATTAGGTGACTTGGATGGTTATTTTCTGTGTCAACTTGACCTGGCTAGTTGCCCAGACAGCTGACAAACATTATCCCTAGGTGTGTCTGTGGGAAGGTTCCTGGAAGAAATTGGCGTGTGAATTGGCAGGCTGAGTGAAGAAGGCCCCCATCTCCAGTGTGGGTGGCACCGTCCGATTCCTTGAGGGCATGCAGAGCACAAAGGGGCAGAGGAAGGGTGGCTGTGCTCTGTGGATAAGCTGGGGGTCCATCCTCTCCTGCCCTCAGGCATTGGCACTCTTGGGTGTCAGGACTTTGGACTCGGATGCGGACTTACACATTGTCTCTCCTGGTTCTCAGATCTTTGGGATGGGATGAAAATATACCACTGGCTTTCCTGGGTCTCCAGCCTACACATGGCAGCTTGCAGGGCTGCTCAGTTACCATAAGCATGTGAGCCAACCAATCCTCCTAATAAATCTTTTTGAATCTCCCTCTCTCCAGCTCTTCTCTATCTCTGTCTCTATCATTTATCATATTTGTGCTTCTCTGGAAAACCCTAACACAGCGACCTCCAAAAATTATGGTGAAACACTATTTTATAACTGAACTATGGTCAACATTACAGATGATTACAAATTCTCAGATCTAGCAACTAAAACATATGACTTTATATCAGTTTCTATTAAAGAAAACTCCAATGATTTGCTCAAAATTATAATAAACACATACTTAGACATTACAGATACATATGTACATACACATATATACATGTACATATAGGTACATATAAATAAACACCTGTGGGTATTTCCATTTGGTTAAAAATGTCCTTCAATGAATGTATCTTGGAATGACATAAAATTATTTTTTTAAATGCTTTCCTATTTCTACTCATGAAGATATAGTTCTCAGTATTCCAAAAACCAAGGAGAATTAAAGAAAATTTCCAAATTTATAAACTGTGGAATGAATGCTGCACTCTCATAGTTACCTACTCTAAATTCATAAGTTTAAGATACATGTGGCCTTTCCATGTATCTTTAAATTTTTCTGAAAAATCAGAGCTACATGAGCCCATCTTTAATCAAGCTGTAATAAATTATACACTACACCAAAACCTCTACCTACTAAAAATTTCTGGAGGTAGGAGAAAGTGTAGTATATCTGGCTTCCTAGAATATTCTATGTGGTTACTTGAACTAACATGAAGATTCATATAAGGCAATTATTTTGTAATACCATTAATATAAAAAGCCATACACATATACGAGTGTATATACAGAGGGTCCCCAAAAAATGTATACATATTTGAAGAAAGGGGAAAAAATTGCATTAAAATTACACTTTGAGCACCTCTTGTAACTGCAGAAGTCAAATGTGACTTGTATTCATCTTTTGTTATCGGTATATATTGAATATTACAATTGTAATACAATGTTTTCCTTTCTTAAAATGTGTATACGTTTTTTGGCACCCTCTGTATATGATATATACTAAGGGTATATATCATATATATGTGTGTGTACATATATATATATCATATATATAATAAATATATGTGTGTGTATATAGAGAAGATTACAGATGTATAAATTATACACATATATAATATGTGTATATTATATACAGTAATGCCTTGGTCTGCAAGCATAGTTCGTTCCAAAAACAAACTACCGTATTTGCCGGCGTATAAGACGACTGGGCGTATAAGACGACCCCCTAACATTTCCACTCAAAATACAGAGTTTGTTATATGGTCGGCTGTGTGCGATTTTGCGAGTGTGGTAAAATCGCATAACAGCAAAATGGCATAACAGCCGAGCATACACCCAGCAGCGCTGCTGATGCCTGAACGGTATGTGGAATGAAGTGGGCGGGCATCGGGAGGCCACTATGGCACGGGGCAAGCACTATGGGCAGTCTATCTGAAGTGTACCTGGCGTATAAGACGACCCCCCACTTGGAGGCATATTTTTCAGGGCCAAAAAATCGTCTTATACGCCGGCAAATACGGTACTTGTTTTGCAAGACATCACTCATTTACCACGTTAAAATGTTTGCTCATCTTGCAGAGCACTCACAAGTTACTCGTAATCCAAGGTTTTACTGTAGTATATTATATGTTACATATTACATATTATATAATACATATGGTACGTAATTACTCAAGGTTCTCCAGAGAAAATTACCCAAATATATGCATACACACATATGGTGGTTTTTACTTTCAAATACGTGCTTTGCATCATAGTACTAAACATGATTAGAGCAGTTAGCAAAAGCCACACCTTTTGTGATGCTGGGCAGTCCCTGGGGCACTGGGAGTCACATATCGCTGATGGTCACACAGAGCTGGACATGTAGTCTCTAGAGATCACGCTGAATGGCTTCTCAGCGTGGGTCCCCCTGCCCAGCTCTTCACTGAACTAGCAGGACTACATTAGGTTAATAAAAGATATTTTGTGGGAGGCTGTAAAAATGCTTCATAAAACGCTATGCTAGCAGTGAAAAGGAAATTAGTTATGTTTCATGGTTAAAGCATACATTTACAACAAACAATAGTGGACAGTAAGCCAGGTGAACTTCAAGGAACTTTGACGAGAGATTTGGAAGTGGATGGCAGTTGGTGTGTGAAAGGATACTTCCTCGGACAATCAGATGAGCTAATTAATCTGCTTTTAACCTAGCTGGATCTTCTCTAGTCTGGCTGTTAATGAGCATGTATTGTCTCCAACAAGGTAGCAATCTCTTTAAAAAAATAATTGCCAGAGTCATTGTTTTGCAATGAGCAAAATGCTATTTTGACATATGATAGAAGTTTTTTTAAGCAACAATAAGAATGTCACAATTGATGGTCCCTATTAACTGTATTGGTACCATGAGTTTCTTTTGTTTATAAACGCATTCACTGCTCTTCATTTAAAGTTTTATATTTTAAGGTCATATAGTGAAAATTAAATGCTGCTTCTAGTTTTTTTGCTTCCACAAGTTTGATGCCCCCAAAGAAGATGCATGGGTAGATATACTACAATGTCACATGTCAAGCTACTTCTTTTGGTGCCAACGTATACATGTGCATGCCTTTTTCATAACACCTATAGTGTCATATGGCAATTAATCATTAGATATGAATTTTCTAGTAGACTCTGAGCTCCTTGCAGGTAGAAAACTTGTCATTCGCATTCCTGTGTCCCTAGCATGAAGACTGGCTTATCACAACTTTAAAATTTGGGCACCACTTTGCTTAATAAATTAATTAAAATATTGCTCTCACAAAATAAAAGAGTTTTGACTGGAGATGTGCATAGAGGTAACATGTGAAATGTTGACAGAGAAGATCTGGACTATACACACACGCAGGCTGACCTTGCTTGCCTTTACCCAACATAAAATAATGTCTCAGTAGATGTTATTTTTGTTTGTATTCTGTATGGTTGACTACTGGGGAGTATGTAAGTATGCAACTTCGAGGGGGCACTTCATGTCAACTTTATTTCTCATTCTCAACTCTGACTACCTAAAATAATGTGTCATTAGTAGAAGAATAAGGTAACAAAAGTCACATCTATAAGGTCAGTTTACCTTTTTAGATAAACAGCTCATGTAACTTGATATGCTGTAAAGTATGTGCACACACTTATTTCATTGCATTACCACATTTAATATTTGAGTGCCAGAACAGGTGATGAGGGCAGGGAACAGATGCTAAGATAGGTATTGAGCTGAGACGCTCAAGCCCACTGAGAAATTCAATCTGGGACGTGGCCTGACATCAGCTGAGACGGGCCCAGCCCTTTGGCCTCACTCATCAATGGGAAAGAACAGGGACTCAAGGTGCTTTACAGCTATTAGTTAGATGCCTGCCTGGCACCCTGCTAGCCTTTCCAAATAGATCTCTTAATTTTTTTCAGGACCATTTCCTCTTTCATAAGACATCTTTCTGTTCTTCATACTACAAGTTAGGCACTCTGGTAAGCATTGCCTAACTTAATTTTTTATTACAACCCAATGGGGCTGGTTATCCACATGTTATAGTTAAGAAAGTTGAAGCTCTAGGGCCAAGTGGCTCAGTTGGTTAAGAGCTCGCTCAAGAGTGTGAGCTCTGAGCAACAGCGGTTCAATGCCCAGCCCAAGCTGAGCTGCCGCTGAGCTGCCAACAGGTGGCAGGATGGCTCAGCTAAAAAAAAAAAAAAAAAAAAAAGAAAGAAAGTTGAAGTTCTGGAGTGTTAGATGACATGATCAGTATAACATACAGGAGCCATCATTTTAAACAAGGGCGCCTGGGTTTTTTTTGTCTTCGTTCCAAAGCCTAGGTGTTAAGCTGCTTTGCTTTGAAAACTAAGAAAAAAGGCCGAACAAATTATTTCAGTCTTACTTAGTCAGTACTTTCATGGATTATGAATAATTTTAAATGTTCTATCTTACAAAAATGCATATGAAAACTTGAGCAGCTAGGCCCTAAGTTAAATCTACTGTACAAATATATATTTATAATCCATACCAGATACTACAAATATATATGACCCACACACTTGCCTACAAAATAAGTGGCATGCTAATATATTCACAAAAAAGGGACCTCGATTCCAAATCATTGTAAACCTACGCTCTCTTGTATCAGGAAAAAGTTACACAAGCATATGCAAATATAGCTCATGATATGTTTAGGGTGTTATTCTAAATTTAATTTCAAAGGATTATGTCATTTATAACAAAAACGCAAATATGAGTAAAGCACAAGGGCTGAAGTCATTCCAAAGTAATGCTAAAGAAAATTGACATTTATGTAAATTGTATTCTTCTTAGGAATGGAAATATATGAATATAACAAGAACCAGATTCATCTTGTCACCTCAACGTTGTATAAGAACTGATTAAAAATAAGTATTGTTTCTGTTATTTCATAAACGTTTTCTTGTTCTATGGGTCTCTCTCATTAGTCTTTAAAAACAGTTCCAGTCATTTGTTAAACCACAAATCCCGAACCTTCTCTGAGCCACCTCCGCTCTGGTTACAAGGAATCTGTGTCCTTTCTTGGCCTTCCACCTTCCAGAGTCTCATCCTCAACTTAACTTACTCAACCCCAGACATCTCACCATTTCCCCCCACTGGGCTTTAGGAGCTGTGATAAGTACAGTGCAGTAACCTAAGTGGTAATTCCAGCCGATAGGGATGTCTTCCCTACCTGCCTTCCCTTTCTTTGGTGAGATGTTCACCTTCCCTCACTTCCAGGGCGCCATGCTCTCCCAGGACTCCTCCTGGCTGCTACTTTTTAAGGTTGCTCTTTGTCCTTCAATTTCAGTTCCTCAAAGTTATGTCCTTCATTCTCTTTAATTCTCATTAGACACATCCCACCAGAGCAGCAATCCCATCTACTCCCAAGCTTCCATTGTCATCTCCATGCTAATTAATGGCTAAATGGCTCCCGTGTGGTGCTCACACTGCAGCATCACACATAACAGGATGACTATGTCCAAGATATTCAAAGGGAGTGAGACCAAAATAATATAATGCTACTTAATTACCTATTAATGAGTATTAAGTATTACACACACAGGGTGCCAAAAAATGTACACACATTTCAAGAAAGGAAAACTGTACTAAAATTGTAATACCCAATATATACTGATAACAAAAGAGGACTACAAGTCACGTTTGACTTCTGCAATTACAAGAGGTGCTAAGCGTGGTCACCATCAGTGTAATTTTAACACAGTTTTTTCCTTTCTTAAAATATGTGTACATTTTTTTGGTACCCTCTGTATGTATCTATATCAGGAGATATCATAGAGCTACTGGGGACTTTGTTTTTTTTAAAGCAAGAAAATCAATTTTCTTTCCTTTTCAGATATAGTAAAAGCTCATGCTGCGTTAGTCTGGGATGCAGTTATACTATATTTGGTAAAATGTATGGAAAAACAAGTGCCCTCAGAGCCACCTGGTGCTCTGCATGGCCTGGGAAGTCCTTAGCCAACATTCTATCAGGACCTCCGCGCTCTAACTCACTCTGCACAAGGCTTTGTAGAGTTGCCCGAGTAAGACACACTTTGACCACAAATCAGCACCTGCAATTCCAAGCGTCTGCCCTTGTGACTTTCAAATAGAGGCTCCCGTTGTAAATCACTGTTTATTTTCTCTCCCCCTGTAGCATCTAAGATCTATGGCGTGTCTGTTATGATCAGCAGTTACAGCGTTCTCTAGGATGATAACCTATGTCTTTGGGGTGTCTTCCCAGCCTGTCGACAGTGAATTTAAACAATGACATAACCTCTATTTTAAGTCAGGTCATCCCCAAATATCCTCTAGAGAAAACCTATCCAGTTTTTTTGCGTAACCCAGTCATAGAAACAGAGAGAAATTTATGTTTATTTATATGGCATACAAAAGACCCCCCCCCCCAAAAAAAGTCAAAATATACTCTCAAAACCTTTGAGAAATTATCATTGATTTTGCTATGGTGAAACTTTTCCTTGAAGAAACCCAGGATTAGATTCGTCGTGATGGCAGAGTATGTATTCAATAGAGATCTAAGAAAGGCTTATTTACAGGGGATAGAAATCGTATCCTCCCTTAATGCCAGGCTGCTCTTTCATTCTTCATCCTCGCCACAGTTATTGTGGCCTTAGAGTTACTCATGCATGTGACTATTCATAGGCTGTGAACTCATCAAAGTCTGGAACACTTCATACTATCAACTCTCCCGATCATTTTGTGGCAAAAGGAAAGAAACACTGGGAACACCACTATTATTCTTTGGCGATCTACTTGGAAGCCTTATTCTCTCTGTACCTTACTTCTTCTGTATTGTGTTTGACAGCAGCAAAATACAGTAATACCTTGGTTTGCAAGCATATTTTTGTTCCAGAAGCACACTACTCGTATTGCAAGACATCGCTCGTTTACCACGTTAAAATGTATTCGAAATGTTTGCTCGTCTTGCAGAACACTTGCAAACCAAGTTACTCGCAACCCAAGGTTTTACTTGGGTTAAAAGTAAAATTATATTAAAAAATGTAATCATAAAATACATTTTGGAAACCAGAAATATCATTCTCATTTTAAACTTCAGGAAAAACGTTTGTCTCAGATAAAATCAGAAAATTCAAGTGAAATATTTTATCTACTAAAAATAGCCATTGTTTTCTTGTTGACTATAATACATTATACTGAACCTGAATCTTTGATAGCTATTTTTAAAAACTGTGTTAGATAAATGCACCCAAATTGCCTCCGTTTCTTCTCAATTTAGATCACTTTCAATAGTCTATCACCCATGAAACTATGATTGTTTTCATAAAACCCCAATTCTATATCAGATTTATTTAATCTTGAAAAAAAGCTCAGCTATTGCTATTATAATTTGTCATTGTCGTACTTTTGTTTTTTTCATAACATTGAAACATTACATTTTATTGCAATAAAATAAGATATCTTAGGTGAGAAAATTTCTGACCTTGCTATTATCTAGTGGAGAAGCGCATAAAATGTGCTTTCATTTCTCTCATATAACATCCTGTAAAAAAGTTCCTTCTGCAAACTCACATTAATCACTTAGTAATGGAGGCTTTAGAATTCAAGGATCATTTGCCATTCTGAAATGAAGCTAGATTCCCACCAATTCCTTGATCTATTTGGTGGCACAGAGTACACACAGAAGGTATACGTGTCACACAGTCTTTCCTTGGAAGGACTGAAGTTGTTTATGGCCCAGAATTTTTGCCTCAGTCACGATTTAGTCATTTTATTCTTAATGAAGTCACATATGAGAGTTAGTTCCATCAGCTGAATTAATTTTCCAACTTTCTCTAACAGCCTTTTATTTCTTGGATGGTTACTACCACATTTTTGAGGTGGGAGCATCACTTGGCCAAATGCATACAAGCATGCAATTCATTCAACATATATTACTGATCTCCCGCTATTATTACTCAGGTGAGGATCTGGGTAACGGCAGTAAAACAAAATTTTGTGGTTAAAACACACAAAATTTCTAGTGCTTGTTGAGATTAGGTTTTAATAATCTTATCATCACATAACTCCTCAACAATTCTAACCCTTCCTAAATATAATCTCAACAGACAAGCATGTTAGATGTACCTTCATTATAGGTATTTAATAAATCAAACATCATAAGTTAAGACAAAGCATAACTGATGGGGTTACTGGCCGGGGGGACACAGAGAGCAGGGGATAATAAAGAGTTTGGACTTTGCTCTCAAAAAAACTTGGGCTTGTGGTCTATTTTTCCCCCCTTATTTTGAGATCTTGTTGAGGTATTTACTAAACCTCTCAACAGTTTTTCTTTCCTTTTTACTTTAATCATCCATTTTCTCAGAGCTGTTTCCAGCACTGTAATTGTACGAAATATTTTAATTGTTACCATGTAGCAACTGATTGAGATAATAAGGATAATAAAAAGATGGAGTCACTGCCTACTCCCTTCAAAAAAACTTTAAAGTCTAATTTGAGATACAAAGTTTAATAAAAAAAAAAAATCAAAGCCACACGAAATCACTATGTCACTTTCAACACAAAAATCACATAATTCTGATTTTCTAAGTGAAGTATGAAATCAGATGCTATGGGTAAATTATCCCTGATAAATTTCCACTGCTATAAAAATGATCCATATAGATTAATAAACCAGAAAATCCAGACATTAGTATTTAAACATTAGTATTTTTAAAAGTCATTAAAAAAAGACATGTCTTAAGGATAGAAAATATAATTGGATATGTGAGGGGAAAGAGTGATTTTCGGTCAGTTTTGGACACGCTGCCTTGGTGGCATTGGAAGTCACAGGATTCTGAGCAGCCAAGAACATCACCAGCAAGAGTGAGAAAACAGGATCAGAAAGAGGCTGAGCAGAGTGGGGATTAAAAATATTACACAGACTGAGAAACTTTACAGCAAGCTGTTACTTTCGTGCCGATAAACTATTTCACATCATATGATACTGATGTACCAGAAATGATGTTTTCTTTCCCACCCAATGCCATTCATAGTTTTTGGTTGCTCCTTAGGTTTATGGGAGGGAAATGAGATTGAACAGCTTGTGTGTGCAATGATTCTTAGTCCCTTCCTGACACCAAGTCTGCAAAATGACCAGTGATGAACGGCCTGTCTCCCAGTGAGTGGGTCTCCAGTGGGCAGGCAGCAGCACACAGAGCGCCCGATTGACTGATTCGAAAACTTCAGTGAGGGTTGAGTCTGTTCAATTTGTGAAGCTTTCTTTAGGGCTGCAAACACTATTTGCCATAATGTTAACTTCCTCAGTGGGCTGGCATTTGGGCACACAAAGAAGTCAGAAGTGTTTCATACTATGACATTCTCATTAGGCAAGGAAATTTTGTGTGTAGGTTGCTATGATTATCAGTACAACCCATCTTGAAGATTTTTAGGGGCTGTTTGCTTGTTTATATCTAGGCATCCTATCATAGCTTTCCTTTATGGAGCTCAGCAGGAAGTAAGGTTTTTGAGGAGCAGCTGTTTGAGACCCACCCGATACAAATAACACTGGTTTGGAAAAACAGTTAATAAAAGAAGTGTTTATAAGAGGGAATCACATGTTGACACAAGTAAAATATCTCCAGACCTTAAATTTCCCTGCTGGACCAAACATGTAATGATCTCATCCAGAGGACGTGATTTCATACCATCATAGTTCGTGGTTTTACAAGCTAGCATATTTTAGTAGATCAGCAAATCAACTCAAAGTAAAACAGTTTAGTCATAATTTGGGGGACCCAAATCTCAAGGGTACAGCTATCTGCTATCATAGTCAAGTTTATGTAACGGGTTTTCTCATATGGAGAGTCATATGAAACATACTCTTGGAAATAGAAGTAATTGAAAGGGGAGTTGAAGGAACAGGGATTAAAAAAGAAATCTGACTTATTTCTTGCTTAGCAAGCAAAAAAACCATAGCTATAAATATATTGCATAGTGTGAGTTTTGGAGTTTATATCCTGGTGCTACCATTTCAGAGTTGGATGACGTTGAGCATAACAGTTCACCTTTCTAAATCTTAAATATTCTTATTTATAAAATGATATTCAGGAGATAAGTACATAAGAGGGCACATAAAAATGTCTAGTTATAGTAAATATTCTATGAACAAGGAGCAGTAGAAACAAAATATAAATGCATTGAACCTTGTACCTCTTATGGAATTCCTTTATTTTTCCAAAATAGCCTGATGCTACTTAATTCAACTAAGGGCCTCATTAGCAAAATTAATCTTAGAACATTCCTATGTCTCTTATTTAGGATGTATTTTTCTGAGCAGAAAATAAACAACACACACGTATCTAAGAGGCAAGTATGGGACCCAAGCAACAACTACTACTGTCTAATGAAAAATTAAATATTCAATGCCTCAAATTTTATCTGAACAAAATTCAGTCCAGACTCACTAATTAACACTCGGGGAAGTGGAGATTTCACAGTAGCTCCAGGCAAAATGATCACATTCAGTTAAGATTACACAGTTTAAATTCCAGTTGTTGGGTCTACTTCCTGGAAAATATATTCTAACAGAGAGGCATTAATACTTTGAAACTACGAAAAGCAGCCAATCTTAATGAAATCAGGCACAAGTAACTAAGAGGATTAAAATGATAACCCAACATAAAAACTAAGAGTACAGTCTTGTGATGGCGCCTGTGTAGGAATAGCCTTGACCTGGGTTTCTGTTCTAGTACTTTCCATACCTAGACTTCCTGCTCTATACGCAGGGGCCAGTCCCTCCCAAGCCGCACAAAGTCAAAAAAACAAAAACAAAATCACTGACCACACTCTTTACTTTTCAAAGATAGTGAAAAATGAACTTTGATATTTACTCATATCCATTATAGTTAAAAATGAAATTAAATATTAATGTGTTCAAACTCCTACTGTGCATTTTAAATGAACAAGGGAAATGGCTTTATAAATATGGATATTGTTTCTACTTATTCTATACTTATTCAATCATTTTACTTTTTTATCCTTACATACTAAGTTTCTTTTGAATATTAGCCAAATAGAAACTACTTTTCTGTTTTTTTTTTAATTTGAAAGTTTTCTGAATGGCTGGGTGTATATTTTAAATTGAATCAGGAAATTAAAATTTAAAAAATCTAATGAGATGATAAGTTTGGTATCAAGGGATAAATATTAGATTATTCAAAATTATTGCCACCATTATATTCTGTAGTTACAGCAGGAGTGCTTTAAATTTTGAATTTCTTAATAAACAGCAAGTAGGTTTGTGAAGTCCACCATACAGTCTTGATATGTATATTGATAAAATTAGGCATATCTTCCTGCAAGAGAGAAGCTCTAAATCGAGCCTCACTCAGCACACAGGGAAAAACCTAACTGCAAACAAAACGTAAGTCACAGATATCTCCTGTACCGCCATGCAAACAACAATCTTGTTTTTACCTTTATTGTTTAACTAATGTTTTTAATGAACCAAGGGATCACTGAATACACTCTACATCCTTCACTTTAAATATTACACATCAATTATATAATAAGGATGTGTTTAATTGTTTAGGCTTATCTAATTCAGATACCTAAGCTACACATAGAACTTCAAATTTATAAAAATGAATGTTGCTCAATGATAGAATTGTAAGATATTGGATAACACTGTTTTTAACTTGGCAATTCCGAAGGAAACCGGAGGGGCTGGAATGCTGCAACCTCTACAGCTATTGTTAGGGGGGCCTGGTCATTCTTAGTATCTGGAGATTTGATCTAGCATTTGAATATAGTATGGTTTACTTTAAAATAATAACAGGGGGTTGTTATTTCACCCACTAAATACATGGAACTAGAAAAAAATATGTTATTATCCATGGTGATAAATATAAATGTACCATCATACAAAGCTGCTATGGTCTGAACGTGTGTATCCCCCCAAAATTCGCACCTTGCAATCATAATGCCCAGTGCAATGGTATTGAACGGGGAAAGGGGATTCGGAAGGTGCTTGTCAGGAGGATGGAGCCCTCATGATGGGATTCGTGGTTACAAATGAGACGCCCTCCCCCAAGAGCTCCTTAGCCCGTCCCGCCTCATGAAGACACAGCAAAACATCGGAAGTCTGCAACCCAGAAGAGGCGCTCATCCAACCATCCCGGCACCCTGCTCTCAGGCTCCCAGCATCCAGAGCCATAAGAAATAGATTTCTGTTGTTTCTAAGCCAACCAGCCTACGGTATTTTGACAGCAGCCCAAATGGACTCTGACAAAGGCCACCTCTAGAGCTCCAGAATTTGGAAGCAAACAAGAGGAGGAATCCTTGCATCTAAATCCTTGGGAAAAATGAGGGAAAAGGTGATGAGAGATTGGGAGCTGTGTTCCCAAGGCCCCAGGCATTCATCTCTTTAACAGAAATGTGGGAAACATCTTAAACTTCCTGGCTTTGGGGATGCTACTTATCTTATCAACATCTGTGTCAGAAGGAAACATGCCCAAATGATGTGTGACTGCTTAAAATGTCACAATCACAACCACTGTCACGGTGCCAGAGAGTGCCAGGAATTTTAGAGACAGGAAATGAGGGACCTGAATTACCCACCTGACCTGCGTTGGGGCTCACAGCAAACCCCACTGAGTGCTGCCCACACCCTGGATTCTTCCCAAATTGGCCTGGTCAAGGGCACTGGAGGTTACATAAACTCAGACAGTTATAGAATGTTCAAATCAACTACCAAGAAATAGTTTACCCGTGGGCCAGCCAACTGGCGTGTTGGTTAGGAGATGGCTTGGGACGCCAGCTCTGAGCAGCAGGGCCCCGGTTCGGATCCCACATATGAGGGCCAGTGACGCTGCCCTCCACAGCTAAGATGGTGAACAACAGCTCAACCTAGAGCTGGGCTGCCATGAGTCGCTGGTGACAGCGTAGGCTGCAGTCCCTGCTGCAGTGGGTTGCCATAGGCTACCGTGTGTGGCCAGCAGCCAGCATGAGCTGCCAAGAGCCACCATGAGTGGCCGTCCAGAGGCCAGCGACCAATCTGCCTCACCCGGGAAGAGCACAATGATAATACCAACATGAGCCAGTGAAGCGACGTCCTCCACAACTAGACTGAAGAACAAAAGGACAGCAACTTGTCTGTTCCCCTTCCCCAATTCCCCAATGCTGTTCCCTCCCCCAATTCCCTAATAAAATCTTAAAAAAAAAAAAAAAGTTTACCCATAAGAATGTGGAAGATGCAACCTGGTTAGGGAAATTCTCCCCTTTCAATAGAGCTTTCCCTCACAAGGCACTTTGTAATGTCTGGTATCTATTAAATAATGATTTATAATGATTTGAGATGGAAACATAATGGCAACCTGGAAAGAAAGCCCAACACATCCCATCATCTTATCACATGGGAGTCACATGCCCCACATTATTCATTCATTATCTCTCCTCTGAATCCTTTCAGTAGCTTAACAAGGTTGTATATTTCGTGACAGTATCCAGTTCTTCACTGTCATGGTCTCCCCACCGCAAATCACAAACAGATGTTTGTTGCTTTCACGCCAGATGCCAGCACATCAGCAGGTGATGAAGCCTATTTATTTATTTGTACACAGAGTATGTCGCAGCCTCGAATCACAATTAAATGTGTCCTCACCTTCCTCTCATGTTCACGCCGTATTTCCTTTTTGTTTTTTTGTAAGCCATTCTGTCGATAAGATTTAAGGCTTTCCGTCATTATTTGTGGGCTAAAATGGCCCAAAACAATTTGCCAAAATTAACTGCCATGTGGTTTGTAGAAAGCTGCGGTCTTCTACTTTTCTATCAAGTTGAGAAAGTTTCGATTGTCTTAGAGACTTCGGTAATAAAATTTTGTTACATTCCATTCAAACTTTGTTCCCACGGATAGCATATTTCACGTTCAAAAGTTGACAATCTGGCCTGTTCTACCAGTATGAAAACGCCCTCAAAGAGAAATCAACACTGATGTCTTTCTCCTTTGGAAAACATGAATAAATGAACAGATCAATTTAAATGAAATTTACTTAAATATATTAAAGTAATGAGGAGGTCAGTCCTGAGTATTGCATTCTTTAAATCCCCTCCCAAATAATTAGTTATGAATAAGTACAAATATTTACTCCAAAAAGTAGGCTTAAAAAAAAAAAGAAAGATTCTCCTTCTGAAATATCAGTGTTTAAAATGCATCGCCAAAGTTGAAAGTGAGCAGTCTTTATACAGGCTGGGGCTACTGGGGTTTTCTCTCTTTTTATTCTGAGCCACCTGCCTTTTGTCAGAACCAATCAGTCTCTGAGACAAGAATGCATGAAAGGGAATCTAAAGGAAAAACAGGGAAAGGCAGTGTGTAAATTTGCTTGGCACCCTGCTGCTTCAAGACAGGGTTTTTACCCCAGAGGGGACAACCTCTGTGCTGAGGAAAAGTTCACCCATTGCATCAACCAACAACAGATTGTTATTTACTGCTCCTCAGGCTCTCAGGGAAATAAGACAAACACAGTACATTTCTATTTCTCAGATATTTTACAAGCAAATGGGTTGTGTTTGTGAACCAGTTAGCATAAAGGAACACTGTATTCTTGGCCTTGTAAAAACAATTTAAGTAGAATTAAGTAATTTTACTACATGTGTATGTGTAAATGTGTGTGTGTGTGTGTGTGCAAATGTGTGTGTACGTGCAGAATGCAGGTAACAAAACAAAGCAAAACAAAATATACCACTGAATTTTATGAAGAAAAATGAGTGTTATTTTTGTGGTGTGTGTTTTTTGTTTGTTCGTTTTGCTGTGTTTTGTTTTATTTCATTTAAGGGAGAAATGGAGGGACAGCCGAGCATCAGAAATGCCATTTACCTCCCAGGAATCATGACATTCCAGGCTTGGAATTAAGGTGAGAACCCTTGAACCCCTCCACACTTAAGGCTTTAATCTCCTCAGTGATAAACCCATAAAGCGGCTAAAATTATGCAATGATGAAAAATATTTACGTTCCTAAACAAAGTTTTCTTTTTATATGCTTTGTGTTTAAAGAGACTAAGTGTGAAATGTCTTTTATTAGTGTTCAAAGATGCTAGGTCTTCAGTTTTCACACTTCTAATGTTATCCACCATGGCTCATAGGACAAGGCTGCAGTTTCCTTTCCTTCCTCTTAGCACGTCCCTATTAGCCTATATTTCCCCTTAAATGGGGAGCCCAGAAACAAGCTCCAGTGTCCAGGCACACCCAATAGAGACAACATAATAATACCTAATGTTTACTGAAAACGCCACATTTATTGCATGCCAGACACTACGCTATGCCATTTATATACCGACCTCATTTGATCCTCTTAGCAACCCTAGGAAGAAAAAAAAAACACAAAAACACCGTGTAAGGAAAAGACTACATTAAAAGTTGCAGCCTGAGGACCGGCCAAGTGGCTCAGTTGGTTAAGAGCTCTGAGCAACGGGGTCCCTGGTTTGATTCCCAGCTCTAAGTGAGCTGCCGCTGAGCTGCCAAAAGGCAGCAGGATGGCTCAGCTAAAAAAAAAAAAAAAAAAAAAAGTTGCAGCCTGGTTTTCGCTTTCCAATGGGCGCCAAGCCATGGGCACTGCTTGGGACAACTGGCACAAGACCGAGGGCAAGAGAAAGCCCCACCCCACAAAGGGATGGCACGAGCTGGGACGCCTGCCGCCATCACTAACATTGGCCCCCCGCGTGTACACACAGTCCGTGTGCGTGGAAGCCAACAGGATGCCCCGAGCATGGAGGCTGGACTTGGGACCTTCTCCCGGGGCTCTGAGTGGTGCACGCACAGACACTGATGTTCCTACGAGGCATCCAACAGCGAGCCGGTCCCCACTCAGACCCTAGGAAAGACCTGCGAGGCTCACTGACGGCACCCGGACCCACAGTGGGAAAAGTACTACTATGCGCCGCAAGAAGGGGGCCACGCTGACTCCCCACAAGGAAGAGATTTTAAACAAAACACCATCAAGGAAAATCCAGAAGAAATAGGATGACAGGAACAAGAACACTGCATCAGCAGTGCTCTAGAGGAGCAGCTGCAGCAGGGCGCGCTTCTGACACGCTTCCCTTCACCACCAGGCCAGGGGGCGCCCCCCCCCCAACAGACTGCTGTGTGCTGGATGGAGGGCAAGGAGCTGGGGTTCTAACTGAGGAACAGCGAGGCTCAGGCAGGGAAATAAATCATCATCCCTCCTAGCTTAGTCCGTGCAATAAAGGTGCTCTGCGTTAAAAAAAAAAAAAAAAAAGTGCAGCCTGAATTTACACCCAAGCAGTGTGACAGTCAAGCCTCAGGAAGACGCACTTGCCACTGTAAGCCAGATAAGTAAAAATAACCGAGTCCGTTTTATGCACACTGCTGCTAAATCATTCTAGGGTCTTCACGTAGGTGCTCTCCAACCAAATGACACGTAGGACGGTGCATGTAAACATTAAGAAACATGCTATTTTGAAAGTTCACAGTTTCAGATGCCTGAGTTGCACTTTAAGTCATGGTCCTGTCATGCAATGTTCCCATCACCCCTCCTGTTTTTCATGTCACCACCAAAAAAGGGGGAGGGGACCACAAACGTCCATGCATCTTTTTCTAAATCACTCTATAAACCGTGGAAACGGAAGGGCCCATACATGAAAACACCACCTGGCACTTACTTTAAGACGGTATTGCTATTTCTTATTTTTTTGCATACTTTTCCATCATTGACTAGTTCATCTAATTGTTTCCAGCTTGTCTACACACATATCAAGAGTCTTTGTCACCAGTCTATTAAGTAACCCATTTTTCTTCCATGGCTGCTTCTTTTACTGTTTGTTCTCCTTTTCATTTTCTCCCCGGCACGAGCTCCGATCATATGAACCATATTTCTGCAGATCATGGTTATTTTTACCTAAGGTCCCGCGGACGATGGGAACTAAATCAAATATATTATACTCTGGGGAACTCAACACATAAGAGAGAGTCATCCCTCCTTTCACTACCTTTTTGTGCCTTTTCATACTGTTATGGCTAATATTTCATGATAGTCTTGATAACCATATGGCAGCATATTACCTTTAAAAGTTTAGTTGAACATTCTCCATTTGGGGAGAATGTTCAGCTCTCCCCCACCCCCACCTCCCTCCTGAGTTCTTTGCATTTTCCATCAGCAGGGATTTTTCAACATCCTTTGCCTCTGGATATTACTAGGGATTATCAAAACAACAACAACAGGACAAACAAACAAAACAACAAAAAGCAGGTTTGCTGCTCAAGCAAGTTTGGTTAATTCTGGATTTCACAGTCTAGGCTCAACAAGCCTCTGCACTTTTTGACTTCTCATAAACCATAATATACTCATATGAATTTGAATCTCCAAGACTACAATAGAATGGCTAATGTCTTCAAATTTAAAAAAATAATAATAATTCCAAGAGGAAAAATGTTAAAGGTATACATGTATTATGGAAGTCATCCCTACCCGTTAACTGAAAGATATACCTGCATCAATTTTCAGGTAAGTTGTAAAAAAAAAAAAAAAAAAGTCTAGGTTCAATATTGATTCGTTTTTCCTTAGTACAAAAAAAAAATTAACTTTGAATTAAAAAAAATGTATAGGCAATAAACATGCACACAGGTATCAATTATTTGACACAAGATAAGGCATTATTTCTACATTCCCTCACCCCCAATTTAGAATAGCGAGGCCCAAAGATAGAAACAGGTTGTTTAAAAATGCCTACTCACTGTACCCTGATCTGTTAGAAAGTTATATATTACATTAGCCTGTGACTGCTGGCTTGAGCATCAGAGAGTAAAAAAGAGAGATGTGTAGTGTGTCCAGACCACCATACTGAGGCATCTTAAGTCAAGATTCATATGGACATTTCTCTGTAGTAGTGAATTTGACTTGTGTACTAACACTGCTAAAACACAGCAAAGAGAAATCGGACAGGTAATCTCCGAAATGAGGGGGAAAATGCCCTTCTTTTCCTTGCAAAAGTATTTTCCTTGGACACCCTATGTCTTTGGAGGGGGCAAATAAATCTATTTGTAGCCTTTAAAATGGACCTTTGAAACTCATGCATTTCATTACTGTCAGTTCCATAGAAAGCTACAATGACTTTTCATAAAATATTCAAATATACACTTGTGAGACCATCTTGTTAACAGATCCCGACACTGTTTTGTCAGGTTGGCAAGTTATAACAATGTAGATAAGATGACACGTGACACTGTCTTACAGGAAACTCATTTGGCCATCTGCCTACCTGAACAGATACTGTGCTTTTATTTTCTGTAATTTCATTCACAAAGGGCAGAAAAATGCTTTTTGCGCTCATCTGTCAGTCCGGAAGTCAACAATAAGCCCTGGGCTATGCTACCTAGAATAATTCAGTTTCCAGTGCACTTATGAAAATAAAAATTATTTTTTCAAAAACAACTAGGATGCCATAGGTGTGTTGAGCTAATAATTGATGTTTGGGTGGAAAGATTTATTTTATGGGAAAATGAACACCACCATTTTCACATGGACACCAATCAGGAACTAGTCTTTCTCTCTTTTCACTCAAAATAAAGCCTTCAAGTGCAAACCGTATGGAAACGGACATGAAATAAACAGAAAATTCCCCATAGGGAAGCTGGAATGGAAGGTTGCTAGAAGGAACCACAGAGAAGAAGGAAGATGCCAACTTGTTATTTATATGACTTGAGGGCACTCAAATAAATGATCTCGTCTAATCCTAACAGCCACCCCTTGGAGTGAATATTACCACCATACTATCTCCATTAGGTTTAGTAAATTCAAGTCACAGAGCTAGGAACTTGGGAGCCAGAATTCAAACACAAAAGTGTGTCTGACTTCAAAACCCAGCACCTTTATAGTATTCAGAAAGAGTTTTCCACACAGTCTTTCTACACTGGTCAGAAGTTGCTCTCTTCCCACTATAAAAATCAGGGAAGTCTGTAAAGCCTCTCCTTGAGGCAAAAGTACAGAGACAAAGATATCTTGAATCAGGAATTCAGAGGCAGCCTTCACAGGTACACGGCATAAGAAGGGGATTTGTAACCAATGGAATTTAGAGGAAAGCACAGAAACAAATATTGTTAGAGCTATAGAAACATAGTTGATGAACAAGTGGTATTTTAAAACCAAATGTTATGCAAGGAAAGAAATTGATAATCCTACACAATCAGTGTATTACTGTCACTATAAGGAAACTGTTAATTTGCACTGATCAAAAGGTGGGCTAAAATGTGTACCTCTCTGAAGAAAATTAAGAGAGTAACAACAACAAGAAAAGGATGATAAGAAGTAGACAAAGAGAGACTGCCTCGTCCTGATCTGACTAAAGGTTTTATCACTACCTTAATCAAGAGCTTTTAATAATAGTCATGTAATTGTTCAATAGTGAGGTTTCAGCTCTTCAGCAATCCTTTTGTCGTCTTTATTAAACCTTTTGAAAGCCTGAGGTGGAAAGAAACCATTTGGGTCTACTTGGTCTAGATGGATGTGTCCAATTACCTCTTCAGTCAAGATGTGAGTTCCCTGATTGGTCTGTCATGCAACATGCTAGCATAGGTCAAATCCTAGGTGCTACTTATATTAAGTGTGCACATTCTTGAAATTAAACATTTGGTATGAATTATAGTTTTCTATATTATTAAATTTGAAAACTACTTTGATACATGAAAATGTTCCAAATTAAAAAGCACACCCAACTGAATCAAGCTACGTATTCACTAAACAGCACTACTATAACTCTTTATAACAGTGAAAATAACAAGTTAGTGGGTTAGCTCATACATCCTGGACAAGAATTAGACTAATGAGGAAAGGAAATATAACTGAATAAACTGGTACAAAAATAAGTTCAATTAAACCAACCTATCTCAAAGTATAATCCCACTTTAAAATTTCTTTTTACCAAAAGCAATGAAGAGAGTCAGTTCTTAGACTGTGGTCTAATAATTAAACATATACATATATATATATATATATATATATATATATATATGTTTGTTTGTTGTTGTTTTTTACTGTTCTACTTCTAAACATAAACTGGTTGATGCTCAAATCTGATTGTTTCAGAACTTTACTTTGAAAGTATCATCAAACTTTATTAATTGTTCTTTTTTGGTGACATGACATTTTAAGATAAAAAAGAAAACACTATATATATTATTATGTGGGTTCTTTTCAAAGAACTTTTGTTGAAAAAGAAAACAGTATGCTGAGACTGACATAAAGTTGATTTCTATATTGTCTGAAAAATGTAGTTTAGGTGACCCATAAAATCCTTTACAGAGTCTTATTATTTTAGTGTCTGGTATTGTTCTTATGCCATTCATGGCAGAAGTGTGCTTGTGTGTATTCGGGGTGGGGGGCGGGATGTCTTTTCTAAATTTCAGTTCTAATTCACAATTGCCTCATCTATTCAGAACTGTATGGCATAACTATTTCCCATCACATCCACTGGAAGAAAAATATCTTATGTAGTTGTTTATAGTTTACTGTGTGATTCCAATAAGGTGCTATAAGGGTAAAAGTCACTTTAAAAAAGAAAATGTATGTGTGTGTGTGTGTGCGTGGGGGGGGATTTTTATTTTAATGTTTTTAACTCAGACACAAAAGTTCAAAAGCATCCTTATCCTGAGAAGAGCTTCCTAGGATGACAGCAAAATCAATTTGCAAGGAGAGGATTATCATCCAGATTAAATTACTTGCAAATTGTTTCTACTCTATCAGTGGACTCCTTCAAGATAGAATTCCTTCCACTAAAAGTCTGTACATTCAAGGAATGTGTCTTAGAAAAATAATTACTATGAGATGCATTTGATTCTCCTATAAAACAATAAAATACCTGACCCCTTGCTCATGAGAAGCAAAAGATAAAATCATTAAAAAATAAAAGGTCATCTCCCCCTTAGGAGAATTCCAGTTGGGAGTCAAATAAAATTTATTTCTGTGTGCTCACATTTATAATAAATGCAGCATATCTTAAGGAAGATTCAAGAATTGCCAGGTGAAGGGCTCTCAGCATCAGGTTATGGTCAATGTCACGTCGCCTGGAAGCTAGAATGCCCTTTTGGTGGCAGGAGGAGCCTGGCTGGTGCAGGTCTGTCTGGCAACAGCTGAGTGGCAGAGGGGCTGCTGGCATCTCAGAGTAACTGAGTGATTTGCCCGTGAATATGCATGAGAAGCTAATATGCGAGGATTCAGTGAAAAGTACGTGTTTTGATGAGGACGACTGAAATAAAAAGAAGGGAGGAGTGAGGGAATGGGATAAATATACCATAACCCTTGATTACTCAGCAAGGATAGCAGGTCTCAGAGTTGCTCTTTTCCTGAAAGCTTGCAGTTTTATTCCCTCACATATTTTAAGCCTGACATGGGTCGCTAAAAGAAGGGAGTCAGCACCACTCACAGAGTTTAGTTTCAACAGAAAAGAAACAGTTCAGATGCAGATTTCCTCTAAGGACTAGAAAAAAAAATAATTGTATACCTACATTTTGAAGAGATTTCAAAACAAAAAATAAGTTAAAAACAAACCTTCCAATTTACCTATAGACCACAGATGGTTTTCTGCATCTAATCAGTCTTATTCAATAGCTTTACCTTGATTCTTTATTTGAAGAAAAAAAAAAAAGCCAAAAACAAATCACTTTAGAAATGGAAAGAAAAAATTGTAGGTTTTCCTCCCCCATGTAATTCATTCTCCCAGGACTCATAATACTATATAACTAACTCTGACATATACTGTACTTCTTCTGAAAAGGAATCTGTTATTTAACATCAACAAGTAAGAAAACGGCTACAAACCCACCTTCAAATGAACAAAATGAAATCCCTGGAGAGGATTCCTAATTCTTTCTTGTTTTTAATTGAATGTCTCTAAATTGTACCAGTGGTTTCCATGGAAAACATGTACTCAGCAAATGAACAAGTATCGGGTTGTCGGAAAAGTCGTGACGTATTTTTTTCTATGCTTTTCATTGCAAAAATGTGTCGTGACTTTTCTGACAACCCAATAGAAGTATAGAACCTCTCACAGAAGACTTGCTCGTACACGCCGTGTGGAAACCTTGGAATCACAAGCTGTGCCCTGAATGATGTGTGGATGTTTGTGACTGTGTAACTTCACAAGTACTGGAGTCTAGTACTGAAAGAGGAAGAACAGACCATTAGAACCGAGTGAAAATCACGAGACCTGGAGTGAGTGGAAAAGGCAGAGGGGAAATATTATGGGGGAAGAAACACTGGATTAGGAATTAATGGGTCCACCCTTAGTCATGTAATCTTGGGCAATCCCTTAACCTCTGAGATATTCAGGTTCTTACCTATAAATATGCATAGTAAAGACGTCCTTATGGGATTCTTAGGAGGATACAATCCAATGATATAGGTAAAGGTATTTTGCAAACTACGAAGTGCAATTATGTGCTTCCTGTATTTTCAATTGATACTATCTGATGCCCCTGATTTCCTATGTAGCTCAGTTCTCTCATCAGCAGAATGAAACGAGTGGGATTAGATGTTCTCTCAGCAATGTTAAGAGATCCCAATGTAATTAAAAAAAAATACAAGATAGGTTTTGGGCTGAGGGCACGGGGTAAGGCGGTTGCAAAATCAAAGGGGAAGGGTCAAGACTACAGAGGAGGTGAAGGGGGCCAATTACGTGGTGATGGCAGGAGAACTGGCTCTGGGTGGTGAACACACAGTGTGATACAGAGATGATGTATTACAGGATTGCACATTTGAAACCTACATAATTGTACTAACCAATGCTGCCTCATAAATTTAACAAATATTCATTATTAAAAAAAAGAATACAGGAAGAGAGCAATGTGCAGGGGCTACCATGGGGTGGGTGTGGGCAGGTGGGGATGAATAGAGGCAGCCAAATAAAAGGAATATATTTTCATCACTCAAACCAATTGAATCAAGTGATAATATTGATCAGAGGTAGATAACAAATGTTCTATTATTAGATTTGGCCAATAAAATAATTCAAGAAGAAATATGGCTGAATGTCGATCTGAAAAAGGTCCGATGGCCATCTGAGATGTTTTGACTTGGTGGTTCCCTTGTGTGTCTCTGGCTTTTTATTATTGCAGATTTAGAACTTTTTTCTTGTTTCTCTCTTTTCCAACTTTACTTTTGTGTAAGTGTGTAAAGCTTCAGGATCTTACGACTTATCTGTGTGGACCCAGAATATGTGGAGGTATCCATGAGGACCTGCCTTCACCTAGATACCATCAATTGTAGCCTTCATATTCTAAAATACATTCTGATACAAAGACATAAAAGTCATCTAATCAATGGCCAGGAGGACAGTCAGGCTTCTAAGACCAGCACTGCTAATTCATATCAGAAAATACAAATACAGCAGGTGTCTAGTTTTAATTGGGTAGGGAAAAAAAAAACCCAGTTTTCTCAAAATTAGTAAAGTAAATTGAAGTAAGTTATTGTTTAAAAAAATCAGTAACTACTTACTATGTGCCATAAATTATCTAACTTAATTAATTCTCGCAGCAACCTTATGAGATACAGATAAGAAAATAAAGGCTTAGGGAAGTGAATTACTTGCCTAAGGTAGTACTGGGAGCAAAAAAACAGAAAAGGCTTCAACCTTCAGAGAAAATGTATTCTTCCATCTATTTCAAAATGTTTCTAGGAACTTCTTTTCTGATTAGTTGATTAGATACTTAATAAGAGCTCGATACTTAACAGGATATTTGACAAATCTCTTACTTTGACCCTCGGTTGATGTACAGAATTTAACGAATAAGGGCATTTGACTTCTCTCTCAATGCCGGACATTAGAGCAGAAATATAAGAATATGAGCAATACCCTTAGGTCCAAGACGTTGTAAAGCAAGATCGCCAAGAAGTATCTCCAAGGACGAACAACTCTAAATAAATTAGAGGGACAGCATTCCATGTAGGGGCTCACTGTGACCTTTCCTGAAAATCCAACCACAGCATATTGAGGACATTGAGAACATGGGTTTCAGGCTAAAATGAAAGATTTTGTGATGTGTCAAAGAAGCATAATCTCTATCAACTTTTCTCAAAATAAATTCCTGTGAACATTGCCCGTTCCCATGATGCTAACAGACACCCTGAGATCAAGAAGTTTACTTAAATTCTGTGAACCAAACAGTTCTCTCTGGCTGTGCTATGTGATCCTACCCCTCCCGGGAAGCCAAGACTAATAAGAATGTTTCCAGGTACCTGCAACTGTCAGCAAATGAATATTAATTGGATAATTTCTATGTAGCAATTTCTTTAACATACTCTCTGGAGGATACTGAGAAAGGAGGCAACATATTCTGTCGCTGGGATCTAATGACATGCAGTATTCATAAAACCATATGATGAGTCTCTACATTCGCAAATGAAGTCAAGATAAGAGCTGTGAGAGTTCAGTGGGCTATGGTTCAGAAGTCTTCTTTGAGGGTGTGGCTTTCATTGGCCTTAAAGGATGGGTAAGATTTAAAGGAAAGGAAAAAAATGGCACCTTCCGGCATGAGTAACTGTAAGAACGAAGTTGTGAAATTGGCAACCATTGGTCATATTCAGAGCACTGGAGCCCAGCAAACATCTGGCTGGACCAGAGGCTCTATTGATTGCAGAGGATGTCTCTGAAAACTCAACTGAGAGCTGGATCAATTAATTAGTGTGTCCATATTTCTTAGAGAGTCAAATAAACGTGATTTTTAACCTGTGTCTGCCACTAGGTGTGTCATCATGGACAAGTTAATGTTTCTAAACCTCTATTTTTCTACCTGTAATGAGGCTACTTGTTTAAGACTAACAGAGTGTGTGTGATTCTATAAAGAACTTAATAGCATCCAGGATGTAGGTTAGGCATCTATTGGGTTGTCGGAAAAGTCATGACTCATTTTTGCGACAAAAAACATAGAAAGAATACATCATGACTTTTCCGACAACCCAATACATAGTATTTGAAAGTAATCATAAAAATGCAATGATAAGATTGGATTATATCCTCACTAAATTAAATTTTACTTTTAATAAATTGTTTGAATTGCCAAATTCTTTTATGTTCTATAGAAATCCTGGAGATTTAAATTCAGTTTTAACTACCGATTTAGTAAAAGTGAGCTTTTAGCAATGGTACTTTTTGTTTCTTTATCACAAAAATAGAAGATGATGGCCACAAAAATTGACTGAGGTTTCAAGGACATACACAGGAGCATTAAAAATGATTTAAATATGTTTCATTTATCAATGATATTATTGAACTAATAACTATTTCAGTTCAGACTGTACCTTCATGAAGTAAAGACTATAATTTTGTTCACCTATTATTTACGATAGGGTTTATGAGAGTCTTAATAATTATGTGTTGAATTAATAAGTAAAAGAATAAAAGCAAATTAATGAAAAACAGTCACCCACATGTTACTATACTATGTGCGTACATGCAAAAATACTGATAACATTTATTTTTATGGGTCATACTATACAAGATCTTAATATATCCCAAAAAATTCCATATTAAAAATAAATTAATAAAAAATTTAAATAATGTCAAGTGATAGTTGCCATTAAGTGTTGAGGCAAAGCCTTGTCTTAATAAAGTCAACTCATGTTTCTTTTAAGTCAGACTACTGCCAGCACATTTTAGTAGTTTTACACATTTGTCTTTAAATAGGTCACACTGTTCTTTATTAAATTTTAAAGTTCTATTTATGAAGTACACATTTCATAAATTTCCCTAACATGTACATTTTCTATATCTAGAATTTAAAATTGAAGGGCTAATATTTTCAATCACTTAGAGTAAGTTTTAATAAATGGAAGCCTCAATTCTTATTTTAAATATTTAGCTGGTCAAAAAAACAAAAACAAAAAATACCTTTAAAATGAAAGTAAAACATTTCATTAACATAATTTTCCCAAAAAGAAGTCACTCAGATCTTAAAAAAAAAAAAAATCAGTTATGACTTGAGAGTGTTTTATATCAATTCTGTAAGAACCAGGTAGCTTTATCCCTATTTGAGCCCTCTGTTTAGTCAATGGAAATAAGAGTAGTGATTTATAAGCAAATTAATGAGATAAAAGTAAGACTCAAAAATGTTTTGGAAGGGATAACTTTTATTAAAAAACAAGCTGCTGGAATTTTCACATCAGTCATTATTACTGTTATCTATCAGCCACTGCCATGCAAGATGATACTGTAATTTTTTTTCCTAAGCAGAGCCTCTCTATTCTGACAGATGTCCTATAAATTCTACATTATAATGCAGGTTGATTTTAAGAATGTTCTTTTGTTTTCTTTTATAATCTATAATTGGCCCTGGTGTTGTGATCTCAAGGAATGCTCCACTTAATTCCCTATTTAGTGAATGCCCACGCTACACCATGAATTCCTCTGGGGATAAAAACATGAATGAGAAAATAAATCAAGGTCCCTTGAGTTGACAGGAGAGGTGGAGACCCACAGATAATCAAATCATGACAGCAGAGTGCATTGACATGCTAGCATAGAAATATGGATTAGGTACTGCTAGCTCCCAGTGGTGAAAGTGGCGGCCATTTTCTTGGTTAGGACAAGACAAAGGGGAGGTCAGGAACTTTACTTTTAAGGAAGCCAGACATTACTCTTTTAATATGACAAGTGACACATTCCCACATCTACTCAGTTGACACAAAGTATCATCGCTTACTCCTATTCTACTGTAGCAGGACTCTGAAGGGAATTCAGTGGCCAGCTGGAGTAGAGCTCAGGTTAATAATTGTGCTGAATGATGTCAGCAACAGTAGTTCCGAATGAACCTGAGAAAACTATCTGGGCATATTACGTCATAAATGACCTGACATGGAAAACCTCCAAATGTTGAGAGTAATTTATATAATCCCATTTGTATTTATATAGACTCACTGGCATTGAAAAGAACCCATTGAGCAAGATGGCTTATTTAATGATTTAATGTACTTTGCACCGGGATATATCTAGAGTCAGGGGAAGAAAGATAAAATCAGATAATGATCTAATTATCCTGCAAAGAGATTTAGCCATTGGCCATGGGATTAAGATAATGACAAAATCCCAGCTGGAAATGACTACAGTATTTACTACTGGGTTATTAGAAAATGGTAACATTTCTGTATGCAAATAAAGACACTTTGATGAAAGATAATAATTATTTGTTTTAAATACTGAAAAATGGACAAAAATTACAATTGGTGAGAAGTGATTAAATGAGAAAATGCACAGAAGTGTCAATTGTGTGATTGTGCAAAAAAACCCAAACATTTAAATGGCATCTACTTAATAGAGTTGCATCATTCTTAGAATCTAATTTTGATGACAACTTAGCATTCACCAAATTTATTTATTTATTTATTTATTTATTTATCTATCTATTTATTTATTTATGGAAGGTTCAATGAACCTTCCAAGTTCAATGAAATGATCTTTTATCACTTCATAAAGCAAGGAGAATAGATGATTAACAATGGGCTGAAGAATATAAAAAAATATGCTTGAACTAAATATCAACACTTAACGATATTCAAGAGAATATTATATTACAGTTGAGCTTTCCACAGCAAGCAATAGAACGCCTTATAAAAAGGAGCTCAAATAATTTGAAGGATTTTCTTGGTTTGTTATATTGCTAAAGACAATATTTCATATGCATTTTAGATAGTTTTATGGAATAATTTAGGAAACGTTTGGAAAGTCCTAACACAGCAAATACCTCCTAGAGGCTGTTAGTATTTGAGAAACCAATCAGAGGGACCATTCTAGGAGTGGTTATCATCATTTTTCAAAGATGATGATATCTAATACCCTTCAAAAGCTTCTTCATTATCACCCTAGAAAGTAGCAATGATTTTTCATCAGTCAAATAAATTTCATTAGTGAAGCAAGACACATGGACTTGCTAAGATGCCCTGTGGGCACTGTTGCCTTCAGCATCCCAGGTGTTGTGTGCATGGTTACCTCTGCTCTACATGGCTGCCTCAGGCCATGAATTCCATCAAGTCCCAAGAGACACCACTTCCCCAGGATCCCTTGGCCTGATTCCAGCTGCAGGCATGCCTCCGAGACACTGCAGGTCTAGGTCACAGCAATAAAGCAATTCACACAAAAGTTATGTATCCAGGCCACTAAAGCTCTCTCCATGTCAGCAATAAGGCTGTTTTGCTCCCTTATCATTCCTGTGTTCACTGGAGGAGCACCTCTAATTTCCTCCATGAATTTTTCCTTTGCATTCACAACTTGGCCAACTGGCCCACGCTAAGCTTAATGGCTCCTAGCTTTTTTAATTTAAAGTGAGGGATGTATGACTCTGCCTTTCCCTTGAACACTTAGAGGCTATTGTAGGGTCATTAATTGACCTAATTTCAATATTGTTGTGTCTCAGGCAATAGGAAGGCCCCGGGGAGAGAAATAGAGATGGGGGAACATCCGGTTGATTAAGTTTACCACCTTCAACGGGTACAGTTCATGGTGTCCCCAAACAATAACTATAGAAACATCCAATATCACTGATCACAGATCACAATAACAAATATAATAATAATGAAAAGGTATGAAATATTGATGAGAATTGCCAAAATGTAACAAAGAGACACGGAGGGACCAAATGCTGTTGGAAACATGGCACCAATAGACTTGCTTGACAGAAGGTTGCTTAAACCTTCAGTTTGTTAAAAAAAACAACAACAAAAAAATAAAACCCAAAAAAATGCAGTATCTGCAAAGAGCAGTAAAGGGACGTGTAATAATACGAGGTACAATACGAGCTATGCCTGTGGATGGGGATGAAATCCTGCTAATATAAAAGTGCCATACTGGTCTAAGTGAAAATTTCATGCACGGTGTTTATCAAAGTACCCAGAAAGACAAGACAAAAGGCTGGGGTTTCCTTAAATATTCAGAGTAGATTTTACAACTTGTTCTGCTTGACTGTGAAGACTGCGCAGTGGAATTTGACTTCTGTGATTGTCTCCCATTGTAACACGAGATGACACTGTGATGGGGCAATACAAGAATTTGAATTCCCACCTCTCACAAAAGAACACCAAAGATGCTGAAAAGGAAGTTGTCAACTGTGGACAACCCAACTGGCTTAGGTCAATTTGCAACATAAACACCCACACCCACACCCACACACATACACACACACACACACACACACACACACACACACACACACACATCAATCACATGAATACCCAGGTTTGTCCAGCTAGCAAGGTTGGAAAGAGTTAGTCAATGAATAAAGAAGCACTGCATAACCACAAGCCTCCTAGACTGAGTTATTAAGATATCTGGGTCCCAGTCTTATTCCAGTCTGCTTTGAACCACAGGCAATTTTCCATTAAGCCTTTTAATTCCCAAGAATTCTGGACTAGATGACTTATTGGGCTACTTTCAAACCCCAACATCTACACATTTTACACACACACACACACACACACACACACAATGTAATACATACTCTGAACTGTACTCTCATTGACAACAGGATGAATTAAAAAGACACAACTCTTCTGAAACAACCTTACAGAATAAGTGAGGTTCGCTTACAACCATACCTTTCTATGTTTCTAACGTCCAGTGCCAAAGAAAATAGTCATTATCACTGGTTTTATAACAGCCTCTTAGATTTCTTACTCGGAAAGGTAACACCATAGTTCATACCGAACCTGCCTTCTTCCCTTGCCTTCTTACAAGTTTCTCTCCTTTCATAAACAGGAGTGAGTTTGGCTTACAATTTCCCCCCTTCCAACTTGAATGGCATTGTTGGGAGTAAAATCAGAAAACATGGACAGAAATCAAATAGATCATTTGAAAAATAACCGTCATCATGTGTAACTACATTAACTGGCACTGTGCATTGCTTTGAAATTTTTCCTCCCAAGTAGCACAGTGTCCTTGCCCATATGCCTAACTCCCATCCTAATATTTATACAAGTTTGGAAGGCTTCTTTCTCTTGTTTGTTTAATCAACCAGAATAACCTGGAAAGAACCTAGCCATGTAGAACAGGACCCCTCCAGCCTAAAGCTCCTGTATTTCTCTTCCATGTGGGGTTATCGGTACGGGGAGCTAATCCCGGTCACTGAGGGACGTGAGATTTACAAAATTGTGTCAGCTCACGAAGGTCAGATTTCACAAACTCCCTTTTTCTCTTCGCTACTCTCTGTACCCCTGTAAATATTATGCTTGGCTTCCTAAATAAATCGCCCAGCCATTCCTATGAGGAATGCTTCGGGCAAACATCGGTTCCAGGAAATGATAAGAATTTGCCACAATCTTGTCTTCTCTATAGGGATTTTTCTCAGTGGCTCTTCTTAAACACTTCAGGATTTCTGGCATGCTCCTTTGGTTCCTGGAGATGTTAGGTTCAGAAGAATAGGGATGGAGAAATAAATCACAACAAAAGAAATTGAGGAAAGGAAAGTAACATGGATCAAGCATCCATCACAATACTGGTGCTGGTCTACATAACTTACACTCAGTATTTTATTGCTCTTATTATCAACTGTGAAGTAATGATTGTTTTCCTCAGTGTATGAATGAGTATGTTAAATCTAGGTGAGATTAAGTAATTTACCCAAAGTCGCGAAGCTGGTGAGGGTCAAACCCCCTGTAATTTCCACAGTGCATTGTTGCCTCTGCTATCTTCTGATGACTTCAAAGGAATATGATATTTTTAGGTTATATTGGTATTTTTTAAAGTAAATTTTTTGTTACCACTTGAGTAAAAATCAATTATGACATTTTACATTAGGAAAAAAAATTGAACAGTGAAAAAAACCTATATCTTCATGCATTTGTTCAAAGGATATCTGTTGGAATTCAACCACCACTGCTGACATGATATTGATATCCAACCAAGTCACTGGGTGTTTTATTTAATGTAGCTGATTAAGAATTACAGGTGTGGGAAAAATAGCTTTCTCTTTTGAGTGTGTATTAGAGGCTAGGCACTGTTTCAGCTTTACATATATTAATCATTTAGTTTTGGCCACACTCTGTAAGTGTATTAGCATCCCTTTGTGCAAAAGCAGGTTGTATGACTCAGATAATTAGACAGGCCACTCAGGTCACCCCAATACTAATTGGCAGGGCTCAGAGGTGTGCTCAGGCTTTCTGATGCTTTTAAACCTACAATCAGTGATCCCTCAGACATCACACCACATGCTGACATCACACATTTTGGAAGATGATTACATTAAATGTAATATTCCTTCACTGTTCTCTACATTCTCATGTATACAAGTAAATCTCTTCCTAAAATCTACAATCTTCCTCATGGCTGCTTTTTTGGTGAATCAGGTGTTTAAGAACATTTGTTATATTGAAAAAAAAGGATAGACTTTAGGTAGGTAGGTAGATAGATGATAGTTAGACAGATAGATATAATTTTATGTAAAGGTCAATGCACAACTTAATTAATGTAAACCAAAAGCAAAGGCAAGGTATATTTTCAAGGTGGGGGTAAGAAGGTATTCCTGGAATTGACCAGGTTCAGTGGTATTCACACATCTTCAGCTTCTCAGTTGACCTGACCAGTGCTCCTTGAGGGAGGGGAGGACCTGAGCGGCAGGACCCCATACTCTTTCGTTCCAGACAAGGCATGACAGCAGAGGACTGAGCCCCTGAGTAAAGAGTAAAAACTGCCAGGAGCTGTCTGCGCCTCAGTGTCTGACATGGCCAAGCACACTGCAATTGTGACAAATTCTGAAGCTCTGACTGAGAAACAGGTACTGCTTTATATCTTAAAGAAGTTAAATTCCTCTTTGGAAGCCCCCCAGTAGGACGAAGATCTTACACCCCTTCTAATANCTAATAAATATATCACAATAATTATATTTTATACACTAAAGGTAATTTTAGTCACACTACTAGTCTCTTAGTAAAGGTCAAAGTACACACCCTGTAAATCTTGACATCCTGCTTAGACAATAGTTTTTAGAATAAATGTTGGATGGTCATGGTAACCATCCTTTGGAGAATTATGTAGAGGCTCAGGCCTTGGTCCCAGTCATTGTAGGTGGAGGGATTTGGACTCAGTTAAGATAAGTTAGTCTTTAGCATAGAAAAGGTCTAGCTGTACCCTGGAGCATAAGAATTATGAGGACGTAAAACCCTGATACTAATGAAACAATGGTTAAACTGCCCGGTATAAAAAGGTGCATGCTGTAAAATAAAGTGAGACACTTCTCTTCTTGAAAAAGCGCTCCTATGTCTCCATGTGTTTTTTTCCTCGCCGACTCCGCCTCCACCTGAAGGGACCCCTGGACCTGTGGGAGCTGATCTCCCACAAAAAACGTATAGTAAGAGGACCAAGATTTTGAGCCCTGACTCTATCTCTTCTTTAGCAAATACATTATTAATCTTTCTTAGCCCCATTTTCTTCATTTGTAAAGAGGGGCAAATAATACATCCATTACAGGATTATTAGGAGGCTCAGTGGGAAAAAATAAGTAAAACGTAATTCATAAACACTCGATTGCTGTTTATCAAAGCAATTTCCCTCTTTTTCACCCCGGCTAACTCCAGTTTTGTCAAAAGGTCTTGATGGCTCTTGCACTAACCTGCCTCAGGGACTCTGTGCCATGCAGGCCACCTGTCTGGGCAGCTGTCTATAACCAGTGCCCATCACGTTGAGTTTAGAGTGAATAATAGCAAGAGGTGGTAGCAGGGCCAGCATCCATGCCATGTCTACAGCTCTGCAGAAAAGCAAGGCAACCACACACTCCGACAGAGCCAAGGATCTTGGGGGGGGAGGAGGAATCACACTACCCTCACCTCCACACACAAGGTAAACCAACAAAATAAGCAAGAACAGAGGGAATGACAGGGAAAAACGTTGATAGGCTTTGGAAGAACTTATCCTGGGAAAGAAATACAAACAATGTCACATGTACCTTTTAAAGTATTGGTATTACTTATGTTAATATGAAGGATTATGAAAAGAAAGGGATTTCCACTAAACATATGTGTGTGGGTTTTGTTTGTTTTAGCGCACAAATCCCCTTAAAGAAAACGTAGTTTTAAATCAGCATGAGAGATGTCCAAGGCTTTGCGGTGAGAAATAATTCCCATACGGAGGACAAATCACTAGTGCTCGAAGCTGTACGGTGAGGATTTGTCAGGGGCTTCAAATCTCACTCTTTCAAAGTAAAAGCATCGGCAAAACTAGACACCAAGACAGAAGGTGGAAGTTATTCAGCCACTGGAGTGCAGCCTAACGCTGTTGGAGTCCAGCTCCAGAAGTGGGCAGAGGTTCCCGGGTAGAGTCAGCAGCAATGACAGGGCACGTGCATCGGCCCGGCAAAAGCATGGGTGTGGATACAAGTATTGGACCCCCCGACAGAATTCCCCAAAGGACAATGATACACTGCCGTGTGTGTGTGTGTGTTCACATACATTGTGCATTTATTTAAGCTGACTGACACAGTCACAACATTTATGTCAGTCAACGTGAATAAATCACATAACTTGTACATGTATGCCATTAAAGCTGGTGCTTTGGGAAACGTACACAAATCACAAGAGCACAGATTCGGGCAAGGTTCTCACTCTTATCTGAGGAAAGGCACAGACTGCAGGACTGTCTGGAAAACGCCGAATGTTCAGGGACCAGCAAGGGAAGCGTGTGGATGGAGCAGAGCCCACAGGGGAAGGACAGGCAGAAAGGAAGTCAGAGAAATAACCAGTGGCACAGACTAAGAAGGACCTCAAACTTACAGTAAGAGACTGATTTTTACTCTGAGTGAGAAGCCAGCAGAGAGCCATCAGCAGAGAAGAACCATGGTGTGACTTAGTTTTAACATGTAATTCTAGTTGCAACTTCGTTGAAAACACTCTGGTGGTTCCCCGTGGCCTTTCGAAGAGTCTGAATTCCACAGAGTGCTAGAAAACACCTCGTGTTTTGACCCCAGTTTATATCAGTTGCATTTTGTTGTCTGTGTTTCCAGTGAAATATGCGGATTATATCAGTCACCTCGAGTTAGCATGGAGGGGACTGCATTTTCTCATTCATATGATCACATATATTCAAATGATTGCATCTTAGCTGAGTAACTGAGGAATGAGCAATGCCGTTGCTTTCTCTGAAAAGCTGAGGAAAATGGAAGGAGGAGATGGAGAAGGAGAAAAAGAAGAGTAAGCGACGTTGATGTTCAGATGCTGCCCGCTTCCAAAGCCATGCCCAGAAGCCAGGCTCTGCACCACCGTGGCATGGTGGCGCCAGTCACACAGCGACCAGAAAATAAATGACAGCATGTGTGTAAAAATGAGATAAAGCATGGGGCCCTGTTACTTACTCTTTTGCAATTGAAATCAACTGATTCTGAATGGTACGTTCATGGCACGTGGCATACACATCTACGAGGGGTTTCTTTATGCCAGTTTCCCTTCGCTCCAAATATAGTCATTGTGGTCAGTTGTGCCTTACTAAATGCCACCTTAATCTTGTTACCCCCCTGGCGAGGAATCTAAAGTGTCTATGCGTGATCAACTTTCCTTTCCACCATTTACTCATTTTCCTACAGTCATGCCCGTCAACTTGGTATGGCTCGTCTCTTCTTCCTGCTTATAACCCCACCCCCCCTTTCTCTACCTTACTGGAATCTAGACCCCCTTCAGGTACCACTTCCTCCATGTATGCCTTCTGAGCGGTTCTCTTTTAGGGTCTACAGAACATGCTTTAAGCACTAAATTGTTCCGAAATATCTTCTCTTATTCACTGATTTATTTACTGAGTACCCGCTATGTTCAAGCACTGTGCTTGTCCCAGAGAGAGGGAGAGAGGGAGAGAGGGAGGGAGGGAGGGAGG
>NW_017732493.1:172352-207616 GCF_001890085.2 Hipposideros armiger | reverse complement strand
AGAAACGGAGGGAGGGAGAAAGGGAGAAAGGGAGAGAGGGAGAGAGGGAGAGAGGGAGGGAGAGAGAGGGAGAAGGAGAGGGAGAGAGGGGGAGGGAGAGGGAGGGAGGGAGAGAAGGAGGGAGGGAGAGAGGGAGAACAGGCTTTAAATACTTTTTTGGTCTAATATTCAAAAATATTTCAATACTTAATTAGAATCCACCATGATACACACAAATATTGTAACACATTATAGTCATAACACTACAGAAGAAGCAGTTGTTGACATGTTGGGAAAGGACAGGGAAAACACACACACACACACACACACACACACACACACACACACACATGCCCCTTACTTAGGCAGCAATGTCTCAAAATGAGGAATTCTGTGTAATCTTTCCTAAAGCAGTTTCCCAAGCACCTGCATTATCAGAGTCACCAGGGTGCTTTATCAGATAGAGACAGATTACCAGACTCCACGGCTATCAGCTGGACTCAGTAACTTTGATTGCTGGTTCTGGGATCTATACTTGAACAGATCCCATTTGAATGTTCATGGTGCATTGGGTTTGGTAAGTAGGAGCATTCAGGAAAACCATGAGTTGGTCACCTGTGGGTTTCAGATTACTGACCCCTGGAGACCGGGAGGATAAGTCACCTCTACCAGCCATAGCAGTTTCCACAGTGCTGAGTACACAGGCGGGGCTCAGGAAGGGCTGATCAGGAACTCAACTGGTTTTCAAATACTCCATGTCTCTTGCCTACTTGGCCCTGCTCCCTCAAAGCCCATCAATCTAATTTTAAACTTTTTAAATTTTTGTGTTTGAGAACCTCAACATGATGGTGTTGGACTGGAGCTGTGTATGTTCCATGCTTTCCTTTCTGATGTTGACTTTGCATGGATCCAATTCTTTGATCTTGAAATACTGGGCTAATAACATATAGAGACTTAATGAATACACAGAATTAAGGCCAGCCTCTACCTATTATGGGGCTGATTCCACAAACCTCCGGGATGTCCTCAGGGGAAGGCTGATGTATGGGTGTGTTATGCCAGGACAGACTTGTGCCTCTCAGGCAAGGGTTTCCAGCAAATAACTATCTTACTTATTGATGTTCTTTCAATCCTTCACTCTGCTCTTTCTTGTTAAAAGATCAGTGTTCTGTGTCCTTAGATTAACAGGATCAAGTTAAATGAATACAATTGGTCTGAATGTACTTCAAACTCACACTAACATAAATTTATAGAAAATAAGAGCCCTCTTCTGGAAAACTCAACATATTGGGCCGTCGGGAAAGTCATGACATATTTTTCTGTTTTTCGATGCAAAAATGGGTCATGACTTTCCTGACCACCCAATAGTTTTCAAATAATGATTTTAATCCCAGTCCTTGTGCCTGGAAGCTACAAACAGGTCCATGCATACTGCACAATCTGACAGGCACAGTCAGTGTTAAAATTGCTAAACTATCATTTTAGCCATATTTTCTGATAATATCTAAGATTTTCAATAACTTAAGATCCCAAATCAATGTTTTTTCCTTACAGCACAAATATTTAAAATACACAATCATATTCTTTGTGTAAAGATTTCCTTTAGTATTGATTTAATATCAAGAAATAAGACATTTGCTCTGTTTGATTTAAATCAAAACTATATTGTGTCTGTAATGAAACCACTGAAAACTAAAAGATTACAGTACAAAGATATTATAACAGTACTTCATCTGGTAAATGTTATCAATTTAGTAACTTAAGCTGTCTGTCTTCAACATATGCTTTTCTTATAGAGCGTACAGTGTGAAAAATTCTCATTAAAATGGCTTAAAATGCAGAAATTGAGAATAATAAGAATTAAAGAAAAGTCTGAGTTCATATGAATTATCACTTATAAGCTATGGCTTAATTAAAGTTTCAAAATAATAGCAAAGAAAGTGATCATAAGAATACTGGACTCTTATGTAAAACCAGTATGTCATTTGAATCCAGACAAGAGTACTAGTAAATCTCAAAGTCCTATACACCCATGAGATTTGAACTTGGACTGTGAAGATGAAGTTAAAGATGAAGTTAAATGCTTCTGACCTAAATGGTTCCCCCTGCCTGTCCTCCTGCTCCTTGTAGATACACAAACAGAGATACCCATCACTATTGGAATGACCTTGGTAGCTTGTCTTGCTATCCATCCAACAGATCTTGCAAATGCCACTGCATTCTGGAATACTTGAACACCATTGCAAACAACCCAAACATATTATTTCCATCAGGTCACTCACCTGCTTAAGAACAGAGTCAGAAACTTTCTACCAGGTCAATCTCAAAATTATTAGTTCCTGTCATAACTGTCAGACATACCTCAGAATCTTTTGGCACCAGGCTCCCCCTCTAAACTACACAGTCACCACACACGCACACACACACGCACACACACGCACCTCATACCCCGCCACTTGGAATGCTTTTCCCTCAATCCCATTCTGGTTCAAAACTCACGTTTCCTTCAAGACCATGTTCCATGTCTTACATAAAGCTTTCTCTGAATGTTACAACCTCCTCAAAGTCGTTTGTTTTTTTCTGAATTCTGATAATACAAATTGGGCTCTATCATGGTCCCTTGATTTCATGATTTTTTTTATGCCTTACTTTGCTTCCCTTGTCCACCAAATAATGCCACAAAAACTGAATAAATCAGTTCACATTTTCTTGGATATGCGCCTGATATTATAAGTCTCTCATACATACCACCTCCAAAGTAGTTTGATGATGCTTACTACCTCAGAATAGAAACAAAATTATTTTAAATAAAATACGAGACCTAATGCTTCTGGCCCCGACCTTCTTCCCAGCCAGTTTTTCTCCTGCAAGGGTTCCCTCCCTTACAGACTTCTCTTTGGCCGTGATAAACAGCCCCAAGGACATCGTGAACCCATACTCTGTGTTTTATTCTGCCCACACCCTCAAATCAACCCTTTGCATTTGGCTTTCTCACAAGGGCTCTTCAGACCTCTCTAAGTTTCAGGAATTTACAGACAGCAGCCTGTAGCCCTAACGATGGAACCCCCAGTATACTCAGCTCCCACGCTGCCACTGTCCCGTGACCATCCCCATTCCGTCCAGACCTGTCCGTCTCTGACACTAGTTCGCAATATTCTTAGGCCGGAACCATAATTTTTACTCGAGCCTATTCAGAACCTGGTACCAGAAGCACAACGTCCTTCATATTGACTTCTTCAAGGCACTCTGCTCTGGTCAAGATCAGCTTTATTTCTTTTTCTCAATAGAGACTCTAACTTTCTATTAAATTTAAAGCCTTCATCAACAAAGAAGCTAGGTCTCTTCTGTTGTAGAGATGAGGAAACCTTTCCAGGAAGCAAAGGGACATATATGCATTCATTACCTCTATGGCAGAAAAAAAAAATGAGACTGCAAGCAAAATTGTAAGGTTTCTAACTAATGTAGTGTGCTTGTTCATCTGGTATGGTGCCACGTAGCGGAGAAGGTGCTTTTAAAGGCAAAAGGCCTTCAATGCCCAAGAAAGAATTTAGACTGCATCTGAAAAGACGCATCACAAAGTCCAATGCCTACAAAGGCTGAGAAGGTGACAGCTACATGGAGTGTGCCTGCACGTGGCAGCAGCATCAGAAAGACAACAGGAGCTGGGGAGAGCGAGACTGGCCTGGAGAACCTAATCGCTACTCAGTTCCAAACAACTGTAGCCACAGTAAAAGTCAGAGCTCAGTATTAGTCAACATTCTTATTTTTCAAAAAAAGACAAAAAAAAAAGACTATTGATTCATCACTGATAATGGCCGAATTTTAAATATTAACAACTACATCAATTTTTAAAATAACTTTGTGAGGGGGAAAAAAAAAGCCACTTCTGTGAATAGCACTTATTCAGCAGGCCACAAATGGGTACCCTCTGATAATTGGAAACCAATGACGGCTTTGTAATCAGATCTATGTTTTACAAACTTAAAGTCAGGAGGATAATAAAAAATAAAGTTCATTAGACTCTGAACTCCCAAGAGGTGTTTGATTATTTGCTGGATGAATGAATGTGCTAAAGGCAAAGAGCCCATCAGTGAGATTACTCAATGGTTTAGATCAGGGTTTCAGAGACCCTACGCCAAGGTGGGGGTGGTAGCAATTCGGCTTTGCAGGTATTTCGAGGTTTCTAGTTTAGTTGGTATTTATTAAGATGCTGATGAACGATATCAGAAATATCAACAAAAAGGGGTTAGAAGGTAATGAATTTGATTACAGCTATGCCATTGACTGGTTGTATGATCCTGGGTCACTTAACAGATGCCTTCAATCTCAACTGGGAAAAAAAGGAATTCCAGAAAGCTTTTCTTCGCTGAAGCTCTTTCTAGGATGACATCTGATCTCTGCCAGTCACCTTTAATAACCTCTCCACTGTGTGATTTCACTGACATGAAGTTCAAAAATAGGCAAAATTAATCGATACTGATACAAAGAAGAGCGATGCTTGCCTATGTGAAGGAACATAAGCAGGGGGAGAGACGTGAGGGAACATTCTCGGGGGTGGGAAAGAATTCTACATACGCGTATGTGAAAGTTCTACTGAACAGAACACTCATGATAGATCTGTGCCTTTTATTATATACAAATTAAGGAAATAGTGGGGGGATTTTCATATTTTTAACCCTCTGTTTCTTATGTCTGGTTGCATATCAGAATCACTTGGAGAGACTTTAAAATATTACTTAGGTCCAAACCCCAGAAATGTTTGATATATGTTTAGAGTAAAATCCTAGAGACAAATCATACGTTTTAATGCAATAGTTTACCTGTCACGTCTTATATGAGTTTTACTCGTGGTTCTCTCTCTTTTCTGTCCACTCTTCCCATATTACTTGTCAAGGGCTATCAGCGAAGGATAATCACCAATGCCTTATAGTCAAAGTTACGCCTGGAAGTTTGATGGGCAAGGGAGAGTGCATAGGAGTAGAACCAAGGGGTGTCTGTAAAGGGTCAAGCACATCTAGAGTTTGGGGGCAAGAGGGAGTGACAGGGTGATCTTAGCTGGGATTGGTCAGGATTTGTCAATGAGGAGACTTGCCAGCACAATGCTTGTTAGAACACGTCTATGCAGTTTCCGCCCGGTGGGTTGGTCTGTGGGGTTATCTTGGAACATACATATCAAAGTGGGCTGTTCTTGTTAAAGGAGTTTGAGCTTAGATCGCCTGTGATGGCGGTTTGGTTTGTTCTAATATATGTATTTTGCATCCTCAAAGTGCAGTCTAGGTTTTCCATCGTGGTTCCTGGTTTGATTCCCAGCACCCAGCTTAGCCTACCTGCCAGCCGGATGGTTTCCCCTTTATCACATTAAACTAACAGAACCCAAACATTGTCCAGAGCTCCTCATTAAAATGAATTTCCAGAAGAACCAGACAAGAGGACACTGGGACGGGGAAGTCAAATGGATTCTGTTTCCTTGAGAGCTTTCCCTCCCCGGCTTTTCCTGACACGCTGCCACTTTCTAGACAGCATCCTTCACTTAAGTTTCAAGGACTTGAGGAAATATTTATTTTCATGGTTAGATTAAAATAATAATTTCCATCCTGAGGGGACTGTAATTTTCTGGTATAGCAATCTCATGGCTAGCTTTTCTTACTACTATTATTTAATTAGCAACATGGGAAGTTCAACAAGATCCTGGTGACAGATCATTCAGGGATAGCATACCCAAGGCCGGAAACTCCGGGGTTTTCTGGTGAGACGGCTCCATGGAAGACCCCTATTGTTGTTCCTCATCAGTGACAGGAAGGCACACGTCACTGACACGGCTGCCGCCATGACAACAGCATCTGTCCTCGCAATTCCTCTCTTACAAATGTGCCCCTTTCTCTGTTTTCTTGTTGCTGTCAATGACTTCACTCTCAGGTACCCAAAAGATGGAGTACCGAAGGAGAATCACAATGAAACTAAACATGGGACGACATCAGGCTTATGAAAGCCCACGACATAAGGCACATTGCTGTAGAGGCAGAATGAAGTGGCAGGGGCTTTGATTTAATCAGAGGTATTTTGAGTTATGTTGGATAATTAAAAAAAAAATGAAGCCCCCTCCCTCCAAATAGCTTCCTTCCACCATGTGTTTGTACATGAAATCATGTTGTACACAGTACATCTTAAATATTTTATAATTTTATTTGTCACACATCAGTAAAGCTGGGAGTGGGGGAGGGGAATCAAAGTAAATTATCTTATGTTAAAGCCAGAGTCACTGATAGATGTCTCCTTATTAGACCTGAAAGAGGAGATGTGGACTAAAGAATTTTTTAAATACAATTGGGAGATGAACAAACACACTGCTTAGGGAATAATCCGTGAGACCTGTATTAGGTGGTGAGTTCAGAATACGACTCTTGCCAAAACTCTTGACAGGGCAATTGCTGAATTTATCGTTTCTCTCTTCTGACAGAAGCAATTTTCTGTTCATTCCTTTTTAGCACTGAAATAAAAGAGGAAGACGAGGAGCCAGAGGTGGTGGAGGCAGACAGAGGTGATGGGCTGTGTCTGTGTGTTCTGAAAAATGGGTCCCGAGAAAGATTCACAGTAGAGTGGTGTTAGCACACTCATGCGTTCCCGGTTTCCTAGACTCGGAGGAGTTGCCTTCCGGAATTCAAATGACAGGGACAAGTTTTACATTTGATGGCCCATGCAGGATGTGAAGCTTGACAACTGAGCACTCCCTGGGTCAAATGAGACCACTTGCAAATTTCTCAACCACAGGATATCATAACAAAACACACTTTCTGTAATGGAAACATTTCCAAACATACAGCAAACACATTTCTAATACTAAGTGTGAGGGATGTTCCCTAGAAACAGGAGAAGCAGGGGTGTTCAAGGATGCTTATGCGTGCTCCCCAACCTGTGTTAGTCCCCAGATAGCAGTATTACATGTCATACTGTTTCAGGAACTTCTGCTTTTCAGTATTCCAGGAGTTTGGGTAATGCCCAGCTTCTAAATAGTGTGGGTACGTGGCAACTGCTTCCTCTCTTTGAAGCTCATGCCTGTGCCAAATTTTGGGACTCATTGGAGGTAAAGAGAGAGAAAATGATAGTTATAAGGGCTAGAGAAGCAGAGGCAGGAACCCCTCCAGTCTCACACAGCTTCATTCTTTGGTCCCCTTTTGATGACAGCTTCTTTGCAATATTTCTCACTCTTTTCAACCTTCTATTGTTTATAATTCAATTCCAGTGTTGGCATTTTATAATTACTTTTTTTAAAGCTGATTTTACCTTTGTAAAGCTTTATATTTATTTTATTGTGCTGTAACTCACACTGTGACACAATCCACCCATTTGAAGCCTACAAGTCAACAGTTTTTAGTTCTACCATTTTTGATACAATGTCTGGCAGAGAATGAAAACCGAGAAACTTGACTCATCTGGAAAGTCTGGGCCATGGAGCCGATATCTTTAACCTTGGTTGAGCTTTACTTCCTGAATCTCACAGAATAGGTACATTCTCAACTGAGTATGAAAACCAAGAGTTCCCTGAGCCCGTGTTGAGCAATACTGAGAGCAACAGAGATCATTTAACTGCTTGCTCCTAAGGCTAAGGCCATGAACCAATTAAATGACTTGTCAACACTGACATCTGGCTCGTCCAATTGCTGTAGGATTCTTGACTCTCTGCACTCAGATCCAAAGCCATTAGGACATAAGACTCTGCTCAGTCCTAATAAGGGCTCCTCATGCAAGACCCGCCCTAACATTACTCAGCCTAGACCCTACTTCCTTAAACATCATCCTCCAACTTCCCTTTTTAAGCCACTGCTCTCAGGAGGCAATGTTTTCTTTTACTACCATACATCTAATAAACTTAGCTTTGCCTCATCAAGTCGCACAACTGGTGACCTTGGGGACTATTTTACTCTCAAGTGATAAAAAAAGGCACAACTCTGGAATCAAAGAAAATCTCAGTTGGCAATTCAATATGAAACCAGAAAAAACAAAAATTGCTCCTACGCACGGATTTCTCAGATTTACATCGGATGTCTGTGAAACTGAAAGAATATCTTCATAATTTCATATGCGTATTTTTTATAAAAATTGTACATTACTAGTATCTACTGGAACTTTTACAGATGTCTAAATCAGTCACCTCAAAGTATAAAATTTGACTAATCACAGAATTGTTTTTTTTTAAGGAGTTGTGCAAGTCATTATTTTCTACTCATAAAGTTGTAATGTTACTTTCTTATGTCTTCTAAGTAATCACTAATAAATAAAAATTATATGTCCAACACTTGGGGTCTGATCTCTTTCCTTTCCCACCCCAACTGAATGCAGGTTTCTCAGACATGTGGCTAGAAACCCAGCTTAAAAACAAAAAAACAAAAAAGCAGAAACAAAACCAATAAATACTGTTCTATAAAATGCACAACTTAGCCATTTTCTACCCTGCTGACTCCCTCCCATACTGATAAATCTACACATTTTTTTTTCATGTTTCTACTGTAGCTTTGTGTCTCTGGGTAATCATGAATGAGTATTTAACCATTTTACCAGCATTTGTAGCCTAGCAAAGGTTGAATTCCATTGAACTGGCAGATTGCTTTTTAATTTTCTGCTTGGACGGGCTGTTTTTTTGTCCTGCAGATTCCAAAATATTTTATGAGTCTTGATGGAGAGGCTACAATGCTTGTAAATTTTGCTGATGTCTGCCAAACACTGATTAACCTTCCCCCATTCTTTAGAAACCCATGTCCCAGCCAGCTTAGGTGATACAAGAAACATGACATGACAATGCTTAACAGTACTTTCACAAGGGCTGCACAATACGACTGCTACATGAGGGATAAGGACATATGTTGATAATTATTCTGTGCAGATTTTATACTAGTTTTTTTTTTTTTTGGTTTCCGTAGTTGAAGGAAATATTTATGACTCTTACAGATGTGAAGTGCAAGACAGCTTGAATATCACCATTCCTTAAATGCAGCCCATGATCTGTGAATAATAATTAGGTGACTTTGAAATGGGCTACGCGTACAAATGCAGGTATTTTTATGACCTCACGTTAATTGTTCTGAATTGTGTAGTTATTTCACTTCAAATGATAATGACCTGGTACCTTGATTATCTTGTGTCATTTGTGCAAGTGAGCAGACATCCAGGATAATTTATGTTTCCTCTAGCTCATAACAGATTTTTTTAAATAATTAAAATATCACATCACAATGGAGTGTTGTTATTATAAGTATTTTTATATATTCTTAAGCCTTGCCTATTGTCTTTCTCATCTCAGCAAACAGAAACTCTTTTTCTAGTTGCTCAGGCTAAAACCCCTGATTTCGCTCTGTCTGCGGTAGGCTTCACTGTGGTTTCCAATCATCTGCTCCCTACTCTGTCAAATAGAGACCTGAGGAACCTCCCTAGAGGAGGAGAGTATGACCCCACCCCACTGCCCATGGACTTGGTACTGCCCATGCACCATTTTGGGCAATGGAACATGAACAAATGTAACTGACAGACACCTTGTCCCCACACAGGCTTTAAGAAGAATGTCTGCATTTAAGAAGACGGCCCATTCCCTGAAATGGAATTCCTGAATTCTGGAGTTCGTGGAAAACATACGAAAGAACCAAGCAGGGCCAAGCAGACGCACAGGTGAGCAGAGCTGCAGCAGCCTGCATGAGACCTGAGCACGAAATCCATGCCTGTTGTAACTACTGAGATTGGGGGGAAGAGGTGGAAGTTTTCTGTAATTGCGACCGACATTAAAGTTGATGAATAGCACCCATATCCAACACATTGGCCAATCCTGTTACTTCTTCCTCCCAAATATTTCCAGTACCAGGCCATGTCTGCTCTGTGCTATTTCTGTGGCCTAGGCCACCAAAAGCTCCCATGTGATTATTGTAATAGCCTCCAATGGGCCTGGGTGTTTCCTCCCTTATTTCACTCACCATCTACTTTCAACATGGTATCAGGATTACCCTGTTAAAATACAGATTGTTTCACTCCTATGCACAAATCCCTTCAATAGCTTCCCACATCACTGAGAGGACAGCCAGCATTCTTAGAATGGCTCATGTAGCCACTGGCAGCTCATACAAATGCCCACCTCTCTGCCTGCCCTCTCCCGCATTTCCCCCTAAACTCTCCCGTGGTAACTCTGCCCAAGCCATCCTGGCCTCACTGTTGTACCTGAAACGTGGGTGGCATGGGCTTCCCTCAGCATTTACATTTCCTCTTCCCTCTGTCTAAACTCCTCTTGTCTCAGGGGACAATAAGGCTCACTTCTTGATATCTTTCCGTTCCTTACTCAGTGATCATCTGCTCAGTGACATCTCCCCATACCACCCAATTTAAAATGGCAAAGCAGACCGGCCGAGTGGCGCGATGGTTAAGTACTGGCTTGGGATGTCAGAGGGCCCTGGTTCGGATCCCACATATGAGGGCCAGTGACACTGCCCTCCACAGCTAAGATGCTGAACAACAGCTCAACCTGGAGCTAGGCTGCCGTGAGTCACCGGCGACGGCGTAGGCTGCATCCCCTGTGGCAGTGGGTTGCCATGGGCTACCGTGTGTAGCCAGCAGCCAGCGTGAGCGGCCAGCAGCCGCAGTGAGCGGCTGTCCAGAAGCCGGGGACTGATCTGCCTCGCCCGGGAGAGCGCAATGATGGTGCCAACTTGGGCCAGTGAAGCAACGTCCTCCACAACTAGACTGAAGAACAAAAAGACAGCAACTTGTCTGTTCCCCTTCCCCCAATTTCCCTATAAAAATCTTTTAAAAATAAAAATAAATAAATAAATAAAATGGCAAAGCACCCCACTCTCAGAACTTCCCCTCTCCCTTCCTCTTGTGATCTCCTTGCCACTCACACCATCTGACGTTATATAGTTTACTCACTTATTTATACATTGTCTAATTCTACTAGATAGTAAGCTCTATCACAGTAGGGATTTGTTTTTGTTTTTTATTATTGAAGTCTATAACCTTGATACAAACTTGGTAAGTAAATTGGTTGGATGAGTGAAGGAAGGAATTATATTTTTAGGAAATAGGTGCACCATTAGAAGTGCAGAGGACAGCGTGCTCAACCAAAATCCTCTTTGATTCTTTTTCCTTTGGACCAAAATACTTAAATCTCAAACTGAAAACCCAAGTTGGAAAAGACATTCATATTATTAATACCTGCATTAAATCACACATCATCAATTTCTACTCCTAGCTTCTATCTTATATGCATATAAGCTGGCGCACACATCACTTCGAATTAGTAAACAATTACAGAAAGGAAAGAGATTCAGGTTGAAAGGTACAGACTGATGACTATTGCATAATCCTTGGTGCAATTCACTGTCTTTTGAGAACGACGGCTCAAAATCAAAATCTTTCACCAGGTAGCAGGACCTCAAGTAGGATCAGGGTTCATGCGTGTCTGCTTTCCTCTCACTGTTACAGACTGAAGGAGTAAGGGGAAAATCAACGTGGCCGTCTAATGATTACATTTGGCGGCAGCATCTTCTTTGTCTCACAGAAATCCTTGATGGAGCTACCTACCTTTCCATGTTTCCTTTTATAGGCTTATTTGTTATCTTAGTTCTTTATCACTATAATGAAATTCCACCATAAATGAGCACTTCATCCATCTCTACTACATAACCTCAAAGTAGGGAGCATAAAACACATCAGATGAATTTTTTTTCTAAAGTGTACTTTTAAAGGATTTTTGTGTCATGCTTATCAGAGTAACCCACCGTGGCCATATACACAGAAATACTTTCGAGCAATGGCCATGGCACCGTTTTTATTTTTTCATTCAAACAGCATTTTTTACAAAGTAAGTGGGTAGAAAAGATGGACATAGTGTGTGTGTGTGTGTGTGTGTGTGTGTGTGTGTGTTTCACCTACTTAGAATTTTAGAATTCACACAAGGTGTTTCACTTATATCACTTCTCAAAATCTCTATGCCTAATCATTAAGTGTTATTATTTTTTCTTTATGTGCTACAGAAAAACAAGTTGAAATTCTGATTGTCTAAGACCATCAAGGAAATGAATTGCTCAGTGTGGATTTGAACCTAAGTCTTGAGTGTGAAACGTGCAATACAGACAGATAGGAAGCATTGACTTTGTAGAATGGAAGGTAATAGAATTCTATTGGCAATGTCTATATTTTCTTATGCTCAGACAAGTCCTGACAGCAAGTTTATTATTACTGTAGATTGTTTATAAAAGCATTTTGCAGTATATGAAGCCCGTTTTCCCACCACAACTACCTCTGTGGTCAGGAAAGATCTGACACATGTTATTCTCATTTCCCTTTGATGACTGAGCATACAATTTATTTTATTTTATTTTTTTATTTTTTTAGCTGAGCCATCCTGCCACCTGTTGGCAGCTCAGCGGCAGCTCAGCTCGGGCCGGGCATCGAACAGCTGTTGCTCCGAGCTCTCACTCTTGAGCGAGCTCTTAACCAACTGAGCCACTCGGCCGGCCCCCTGAGCATACAGTTTAGATAAACAAAACTTTTCTGTCTATAGGTTTTTTTTATTTAGGCCACATTTCTAACACACTCCTTGCCAAATTGCTGGCTGTGTACACAGCACAGTTGCAATTGATAAATGCAGACAGTGTCATAAATAAAAGGCACTCATACTGCATCGCTGCTATTTCCGTGTCACCCAAGTCCATTTCCATGACAGGTGTTGCCAAAGTCTGAGAGGACTGCGATGTTTCTTTGTCAGTTTGAATATTTTCCTTCCTTTGCCTGTGTTACCAAAGAATTATCTCCAGAATATGAGAAAGGAGCCATGGGTGGAGGAGTCAGGGGGCGGGGACGGATGAAGTATAGCTTTATCCATAGTCTTGAATTCTATTTTTTTTTCTTTCTACCAGGAAGACCTCCATTCCCTACATTTTCTCCTTTTAAGCCTGATTTAGTACAGAAACCCTTCAAACGCAGCAAGTCGGCCATTTGATTTGATCATCCTGTAAAAATATGCAAATATTCTTTGCAGACATCACACATTTACACACTGTTAGTCAGGGACATATTATAAATTAGTTGATGATATGTCATCTGAAATGACAGATGACTTATGAGTAGAACCTTAGATTAAGCCTGATTATCCCACTAAGATTAGAATCTTGCACAGACTTTTAAAAAATTAATCCACATTCCTAACTCCACTTGAATACTCCATCACTCTTTATTTATGTTATTGCCAGCAAAGTCTGGTACATGATCTGCAATTAATAGCTATTAGTTGAGAAAAACAGTTGGCAATTTGGGGTTAAGAAAGGCAAGATGAAAAAAGGGGTGCTGTAATAGATCATCAATTCCCAAATGAGCAGGTCACGGTAGACTGTCCATCACACCCCAGGTCTACAACTTCTTTAGTGAGAGGTTTAAAGCCAGCCCTGCCCACTGTTCTTGGGCATCTAGCTTAACACACCTTCGAGATGCCAGAAGTCATACCCCTCAAAGGCCTAACCACCCTCAAGAGAGCACATAATATTAAGTACCCTGTCATCTAACCCCTGCCTTGCTTTCTGCCACCTTCATCTAATTTTCCTTATGTTCCCTCTTTAATTCCAAATGCATAAAAGAAACTGCAAAGCTGTCATTCTGCAGAGCATTTGAGATCTTGCTTCTTGGCACTTGTTGTCAGTTTGGGCTCAAATAAACTCTTATAAACATTCGGCTACAGGTTTGGACATTTCTTACATTGACAGGTGACGAGGGAAACCTTTCCAGAGTACAGAATTGTGTTTGTTTGCATACACAGTGGCCTCCTAGGGAGAGCAAAGACTGGGAACAAAGAAAAAAAATGGATCTTGCAACACAACCTCGTCCACCATTATGCCAAGGCCTTCGCTGCCTGTCCACTCAGGATCAGAACACCAGTGGGGGTGTGAGATGGGGCCCAGAAGGAGGAAAACATCATGTGGGTGAGATGAGAGGACTTTTACGATCTACTGGGATGACGCTGTGTGTTCAGGACTGGTTCTGGAGCAAAAATGAAGACGGTGAGTCATGCAACACAAACTTACTCTTATTTTTCAGTAAGTGGCCATATTCACAAGGCTGTGTGCTTTGCAGTAAATGATTGCCCTACCAGGAACAATTGCTTTTTCTTTAAGACTCTTATTCTCCTTTCAGCAACGCACAAAATGGGTATTTTCAATAACGTTGGATATAAATTTATTTAACAACCCACAATGTTTACATTTCCAGTGTTTTTCCTTTGGTTTGGGGAAGTATATCAATAGAAAGAAGATAATAAAAAGACAACTTTTTCCTTTCTATGCATTCACCTTTTATTATTGACGACAGCAGCAGATTAAAATAAGATAAGCAGTAACGTGTACTGTAGAGAGTTAAATTTGCTTAATGAGAATTTTGATTAAGAAAGTCTATCCTGGGCACTGTTATCTCTAAATGATTTCGTTTTACTCCTACAGAAATAAGACTTTAACATTTCAATTTCAAATGACTGAAATGCATTTAGAATTACTGAATACATCCCATTAACAACATTAACATGTCTTTACTAGTATGCTTTTATGATTGGATGTTAGCATGTAAAGACAGAAATGATAAAATTATACTATTTTTATTTCACTGTTTCCTATATGAGATTCTGATGTGTAAACTGCCAAGTTAATTCATTCTTAAAGTGTAATCCAGTCCTCAATTGTGACAATTGGAAAATTACATGAAAGCATTCATTTCCAAATTCACCTTATTTTTGTGGTCCATAGATAGCACCTATGAATAGCATCTGGTTAGAGATGAGTCCTTAACCTGTGACACGGAGTGTGATTTCTACATGGTCTGTTGCTTATTTTCTGCCTCTCGCGTGAGAACTAGAACCCAGTCTATTTTGCTTTCTAGGAAAATGGTAAAGTGCCTAATATAGAGTAGGTATTCCATAAACATGTATTGACCCAAAGAACAAACCCTGCCTTTCGAGTTCACAGTGTAGTAGAAAGCAAATAGGTGACTACTAAATGTTCTTATGAATTCTAAGCAGTCTTCCTGGTGGTCCTTATATTATGTCAGGGCAGGGAGTGGATAGTATCCATCCATTATGTCTTTCCAACTGTGGTGCTTTTGCAGTTAGACAGACCATATTAGTAACTGAGTTTGAAAAGAAGCAAATAATTCCATATTTTGTAAAGGAGTAGAAAAAGTATTTTTCCAAGAAAAAAAATGTCATTAGAGGACTTTTTCATTATAAAAATCATTATTACTGATACTGGTCACAATGTAAATTGACATGACCTTTTTCTCAAGCAGTTAGTCAGTGTATGTAATGAGTTTTAAAATGTTTAATTTTAGGGCTGGCCGACTGGCGCGATGGTTAAGAACTGGCTTGGGACGCCAGAGGGCCCCGGTTCGGATCCCACATATGAGGGCCAGTGACACTGTCCTCTACAGCGTGAGTGGCCAGCAGCCACAGTGAGCGGCCGTCCAGAAGCTGGCGACTGATCTGCCTCGCCCGGGAAGAGTGCAATGATGGTACCAACTTGGGCCAGTGAAGCAACATCCTCCACAACTAGTGAAGAACAAAAGGATAGCAACTTGTCTGTTCCCCTTCCCCCAATTCTCCAGCGCTGTTCCCATCCCCCCAATTCCCCAATAAAAATCTTAAAAAAAAAAAAAGTTTAAATTTTAATAAATCCCACTTCTGGAAATTTAACCTAAGGGAATGTCACACGATGTGTGCATAACTCAGTTCCCATTGTCCAATAGAGAATTATTTACATCAGTCAATTGGAAATAGCCTGATAGTCAACACTGGGCAGAAGTTCACATCAACTATGACACATCCTTAAAAATGCCATCCATCCCCCTTTTTTTTTTTCTCAGCTATAACAATAACCAGGATTTGCTGGCTCTGTACGTTCTTGACTCTTGAAAATGGCAGAGGCTTTCAGTTGTTTCTGAATTGCTCTGCTTTTCCCATGAAAGCATCCCCACTATAAGACAGGTCATCATCGGTAGGGAATCCAATCAAATAGTTTTAACACTAGAAAAATCTAGGAATCTTTCGAGTGCTTGCTCAGAAGCGAGGAAAACCCTTGAAAAGGGTCTCCTCAACGGAAATGGTTTTTGTAGAAGATGTGATAATACATTCCTTGAAGGAAATTTTATTTCTTGGGACTTTTCTCCAGTTGATTCTAAGGGGTCATACATAAGTTTTGCATGCTGTATTTTAGCATACTGTTACATCTCCTAAAGCGTCCTGTAGTTCAAATAATACAAGATATAAGATCCCTAGTGATATGCTGAGCCTCCCGTTCTATTTTGAGGCACTGGAGTGCAAAAACTGTTCTTAAAAGACTAGCAGGAGAGCATTAGTATTTTATGGTGAGTGATGTAAATTGTTAGGGGGGGAAAAATAGAAGGTCAGATACAGCTGTGTTCCATTGGCACCAGTCAAAATCCAGTTCTACGACAATACAGCAAATTGCAATGAGTAATGGAAGACCCTTTGATATGCTACCATGCAAAGATGCTCTATCACACAGGGTAAAGACCTGTAAAAGAATGAAATATGGTCATTATGATGTCTACCTTGAGACTCCTGTGAGTGAGGAAACATGATCCCCGATATCTGTCATCCATTTATGAAGTCTCTAATCTGACTTGAGGGAAGGCAGATAGCAGATATTTTACCAGAGATAAGGGAAAATTATGGGATTACAGATTCATAGCAACTTTTTAAGTACTCTGAATTTTCTTTATGGGCCTCATATGGGCCATAGATTGAGTCAGTCTGCGTTTCATTGAAGCAATTGACAGAGTCACACAATATTGTGAGCAGAATGTCAAAAAGTTTGGGAGAGTTTGAACGCGTTTCATAAGACTGTCCTGAGACACTGCTTAATTCTTGATGCCCATGTGGAATTTAGCTCACTGGGAGTGTGCCACAGAAATCCTCTTGGACCTCTCCGATTAGATTTTTAACCAACAACTTGAATGAAGGCAGAGGTGAATAAGCAAAATTAAACTGAATAGGAAAAAAAATGTAAGGTACTACATTTAAACTAGAGAAGCAACTATACAAATATGGAATCTGGAAGGCTGGTGGCTTGATAATACCTCAAATTAAAAAGAAATATTCTTGGGGTTTTCACTGAAAAATAGGGAATTAGCCAATAATGTGACAGGGTTGCTATTAAAGCTTTTATAATCTGAGGCTTCATCAATAGGCACTCACTATTATATTTAGGTCAAAGACATACTAATACCACTTAGCCATCCTCACTCTCTATTTGTGCTAGTCTATTTGGGTTCCTATGCGGTTTTTAAGAAACGTTAAAAAGAAAGGTATATGTCCAAAACTACAATGACAAAGGAATTATAAACATTATAGTAAGAAAAATGGTTAAAAGAGCTTGGAAAGGCTATCTTGGACAAGATACGATTGCGAGGTGATGGTAGCGATTCATTTTATTTAAACAATTTATAAACTATCGGTGAGAAGGAACTAGACACTCCATGATAAAATAATGGATACTGAGATCAGCAAATAGTACAAGAAGTCACGTTTGGTCCTAATATAAGATACATGTGTATGTGTATTTGTGTGTGTGTGTGTGTGTGTATTTTAATTTAATTGTAAAGATGGAATACTCCCCATCCTGTATGTGTATATTCAGAGGGTGCCAAAAAAATGCGTACACATTTTAAGAAAGGAAAAAACTGTAATAAAATTGTAATACTCAATATATACCAATAACAAAAGATGAATACAAGTTACATTTAACTTCTAGAATTACAAGAGGTGCTCAAAGTGTTTACCATCACCGTAATTTTAATACAGTTTTTTCCTTCCTTAAAATGTGTATACATTTTTTGGGGGGTACCCTCTGTATATATGAAAGAATGATCAGTTTAAGAAATGGAATAAAAGTGTTTAAAGGCTGAGAATTGGACTGAAATTCCACTCAGGTATCTAAACATTTAGCCATCTATATTTATATGCTAGCTATTATATTTAAAATAGTAAATTATTTTTTAGAAATCATTTCACTGGCACTAAGTCCATTTGTAACATTCGGCTAATTTCCTTTCTTTATTTTCTCCTGGTACTATAATATCCAAAATGCTTTCTGGAATAAAATTTCAAAATTTGATTGAAACATGAAAATCAGCAGTGCCTTGACCTGGAGATTGCAATATTTATTTGTGTTCTTAGTTCTGGGCTACTCAAAAATGTTATTATCTGAAACACAGACTACTTGCTTTCAGCAAAAACTTCTGCTATTTCCTTTGAGGGTTGTATAATGCAGTTATCACACACACTAGCTGTGTGTGTGAAGTAATGACACCTGCTTCGGTAATGAAATTTAGAGCTCTGACACACTGCAGTTCACTATATCTATCTGGAAATCGAAGGCCTGAATTGAAATAACTAAATTTTAATAAAATTTGATCGTTTTGTCTCCAGTATGACAGTATTTTATGAACAACAGGTGCTTCAACAATCTCTCTGTATAAGAATTCACAATCTCAGGCACCATTACTGCATATCCGTATGCTCAGATGTTGCTGTATGTCATTGCTCAGGAAAATAAATACATTAAATTTATCCATTTTATCTACTGCAAATGCCTCATCAAAGAGCCCTTTGCTATCAAGAAAGAATGACAACCTTTGAAGTATGAGGAGGGGCTAGCTCTTAAAATTCATTAGAAAGATATTGGAAAAAAATAAAGAACATAGTTGTTTTGTTTTACAATGCGCTCTATTAAAACCACCATGAGAATTGCATTGATTGACTATTTATTACTAAAAACAGGGAGCATTGTCATCATTTGTTTGTTTTATAATTACAGAGAATTGCCTCCGTTACAGAACTCTTTGGTATTTAAGAAGTAATAGAAAAAATGAAAGATTCTGAATGCTTTTCAGATTATTATTTTTTTTTAAGCTGAGCCATCCTGCCACCTGTTGGCAGCTCAGCGGCTGCTCAGCTCGGGCCGGGACTCGAACCTCTGTTGCTCAGAGCTCACACTCTTGAGCGAGCTCTTAACCAACTGAGCCACTCGGCAGGCCCCTGCTTTTCAGGTTTTTTTAATCTAGTAGTTTCTTAATCAGATCAAGATCAAAGATGATCAAAGTTCAAATTTTATTTTCTATTTCCTAGTTCCTAGGTCTACTTCATCAGAACTTCCTTAGTTGGGAAATGGTGAATGGTTATAGGGAGTATATTAAATATGTCTTGCATCGAAATGTGACTACAATTCCATAAATGGCTGACCGCTGGGCTGTCTATAGAAATACGGTCATTCCAGTTCTCAACACAGCGCGCAGGATACTTTTCTACTGCCAGATAAGCTTATACTGTACTGGTAATTCCCTTTTGCGGGCTTCCTCCCTCTTTGAACCTCTTCTAAAGAGGGTACAACAGAATAAACGAAGGAGAAAAAAAAGTCCATCATTCAAAGTTGATTTTGGAAATTCCTGGTAGAAAAACAGGCTGAGTGAAAGAGTATACGCCAAACTCAAAGCTGATGCCATCAACTCAGCAAACTACGTCCCTACAGATCAAATTCCGGCCACCACCTGTTTTGTAAATGAATTATTATGGAAGCACAGCCACATGTACTCATTTCCATAGTGTGCGTGGCCGCCTTCGTGACACAATGCCAGAGTGGCTGTGACAGAGGTGTTATGGCTGGAAAATCCTAACGTATTTACTACTTGGCCCTTTATGGAAAAACGTTTCCAACCTCTGTCACAAATTACAGGTAAGAAATAATAATTGGGTGACAGCCAGCTTTGCTGTTCTTTTTCTTTCATCCTACCTCCTCACTTATTCCTAAACCGGGGAGAAATGAGGGACTAGGACAGTCAACTTCTGGAGAGGATGGTTAAAACCCCAGATACATTTGGGGAAAATGTAAGGACAGAGGGAATCTGTGCCTTAGTCCTGGCTGAAACATGAGAAGCCAGAGGCCTTTGAGAGAGGTCCCCACAGCAGCACAAGGGCTTCCTGTGGCTTCAGTGGGGCACAGAGATGACATGTGGTGTCAGCAGTGGAGATGCCTCAAAGTCTCTCAGCCAGAGCGGCAAGGAGAGCATTTAGTGTGGAACCAGGAGAAGCTGTGGACATTTCAGGAGATGTTGCTGTGCCATCATCCCATCCTTCAGGGAAGACAGGACAGGGGCGTGAAATCTCAAAAAAGTTCCTACCACTCTTGAAATCTCAGTTCTACACATACGGTGACAGATTAGTTCCTCAAACAAAATTCTTCGCCAGAGAAAAATATGACAGAATGGGTGCACTAGTATATCTGTACTATATTTTTACATAGTGCCCTGTATTTCTTGCACTCGTATATATGCAATATAAAAGTCCTTTTTCTTTATCATTATTGTGAATCCACTGACATGTGAGAGTTTGCTAGAGCAGCTAGCATTCCTCTGACTCCACACTGCTTTAGAATGTGGCTCGCTCACAGTACAAGATAGATAGATGCAGTGTAAGCCCTGACAGTTGGGTTTGCTCTTTTTTTGTCATGCAAGTGCCCAACTTAAGCTTTGATTGGAAGGCATCCAACACCCCAGACACTATCTCTAGTCAACACAAGGCTAGATGGAGTGGGCTGCCTCCCCACAGTGGGGCTTCTTTTTCAGAGATCTTGGTTGATGTCAAAACGTGACCATTTGGGCCACTTGCGATGCCCCTTCCTGCACTTTCAATTCCTTGCTCTTACTTTTTAAATTCACCAATAAAGAGTGAGCCTGCAAAACCCTACGCGCCCCCTACCCCTTGGGCCCCAACAAAAGCTGAACCCTAGAGTCCTACAGGCTCTCTCTCTACCTCAGTACTCGCTGTGGAACTCCAAGTATGCTTTGTAATTTCCAAATCCTTTAATAACCCTTTAATTGTTTAAAGTTTCCTGACGGTTATTGCTAAAGGGCATCTTGCAATAACAATGAAAAACACAGCACTGGTTTTCCATAGGCTGAGACCAGCACAAAACACCCTATAGTTCTCACCATCCATTTAGAGGAGGCTCTGTTCATTTGCTTTAATTCAGCACACGTTTGTTGAACACCTACTGATGTCATCTTTCCCCACAGTGAGGGCTGTCATTTTTATCTCAGAGGTTCCTGTCTTAATTTTAAAAGTTGCACTCATATTTTCATTTGTATACGTAACAATGTTCAAATATGAAGTTATATTTGTAGAGAAGATGCAAATCAATTGACTTTGCCCAAGTTGATAATATTACTACCAACCTAATTATTTCATTAGTTAGCTTATACCTGTTTCCACCCCCCACCTTCCTCTTTGGAGATTCTAAGCTATTGTAGAAATTGGAAAAGTGAAAAATTGTGCAAAGGCTTGCTTGTATCTCCATAGCTAATTATTGGCTGGAGGGATTAACATTCATTTGATATGTTGAGAGCCTCTGAGAAAAAGAGCTAGTGTATCAAACACATTTTTATTCCCTAATTCTGTATGATTTTTATGTAAATTTCAGTAGCTTCAAGTTTTAAGATATTTTTCCCCACGGAATGCCTTGAATTCCTCAGAGAAGCTGCAAAGGTAACGATGCAAAATATTAATGAAGATATATCCTGTTATGGTGATACTTAATTCATGGGGTTTTATGATTACTGAATTTATAAACCAAAGAACTGATTACATATTCACTATTCAAAGGCTAGCTTCAGATTTTCAAGTATCCTCCATGAAATTTTTCAGTAAATATCCTCCCCTGTGTATCTATTTGCTGCTTGGTTTTGATCCCTTGTCTCCACTATATTTCTAGATTCTTCCTTCATTTCAATTCACGTCTTAAAGTCAACATCAAAAGATTTGCAACAGTGAGCTCAAATGGATTTTCAAAAAATCAGAGAACACTGTAACCTCTTTCTGTAGCACATTCTGAAGAGTTGACTGGACGTGCACAATACCTGTCCAGTATATTCTGTTATGTTAAGCAGACTTTACTGTTTTACTCCTAGATCACCAAGTTATGGCGCTCAACATTATAGACCTAGTTTAAAATTCACACTTTGAAATGGAGAACCTTACATCAGTAGCTGAAAAGTCTCTTGAAGTCTTCCCCAATCCATCCTCCCTCCACCTACCTCTCTCCCCAACCTCATTTACTATTGAGCCAAGCGAAGCCTCAGATGGTTAAAGATTTGCCCATAAGATTGTATTTCTACTGCGCGGACTCGAGACTCCTGTGATCGCTACCTCTCTAGAGCTGCAAGTTCCCAACGTATGTCTCAGCACCAGAAATGCAGAACACATCATACGCTACCTTGCATTACTAATCATCAGTTATCCATAATCCATACTGATTATGCCCAATGGTGTTTCAGACACTATTCTGGGTTCTTGGGGTACAGTCATTTCCCTGAAGGACCCCAGGGTCTTACAGAGACACAAGAGCTGTGCATCAAACAAGTTATAAATAACAAGGATTAGAATCAGTTCTCTTTGATGGAAAAAGTAAAGCTTCACGGGTGTGGCCCTGGTACTTTGAAAAATAATCCGGAACTGTGGGGTCAAGGAGGGCTTTCTGCACAAAAGAAAGAGTCACAGAAACGTCAACGTGCCATTGTGCAACCACAGCTAGATTATAAATATAGTGTGAACGAGGGTCGTGCATGGCATGTTTTTAACAATTATCCCACCCTCACCGTCTTGTTTCCTAACTCAGCAAATCAGTGAGAATTGATTAAATCCTGACGAGCAAATAAGTTGTTATTACTCATTCCTTTTGAGTTCCGTACATTTAAGATGTTCTTCCAAGTATATGGGACGTATTCTCTTCAGGCCTCTATTCATGACTGAAGTGTCTGAATTTTGAGGCCCATAAATAATTTTCCTAATATTTTCCTCTCTCTGACAAAAAAAATGGTTTTATGCAAAAGTAAGCAATTTCCCCCAATTATACATCTGCCAAGTTATTTTCCACGTGCAGAGCTCATGGAAGATTTAGGCGATTCAGAATAAAGTTTAACATTTAAACAATACAATGGAAGTTACTAATAAGCATAAAAACGAACTGCCTATTGAAAAATGTACTGGATACATAACTTCTCATTTTAAGTTAAGCTCTGAATGCCATAATCAGTTTTTATTGGCTTATTTATTTGCATTCCCATGACTTTTATTTTTAATTAAAAACACAGAATGGCTTGATTATCACATAGCCTCGGATACCTGCAGGCGTCCCCACTTTCCTTCAAGCCTGCCCTACCCAAATCTAAAAATGAAAAGCTCCAAAATTATAACATTGTTTTATAGCAACATTAATATATATTTGAATGATAAACAGAATGCTCTTCATATACCATGTTAATTCTTATTTTTAAAATTTAAACTTGTACTGTTTAGAGTATAATGGTTTACAACATGAGGATGACGAAAATGTCATTCGTTAGTACAGTTCAGGGTTCTACTTTATTCCTTTTTAATGGGTATTCACAGGGTATAAATGCTATAAAAGAAGGCAATTCGGAGATTAGGGACTTAGTAGATCTCAGAATACGCATTGATTATGTGGATTGGACATTATTCCTTCCAGTGTTTCAGTGAGTTGTGGAACTTCCACATAATGGGCTATGATGCAGCTGCTAAATAGTATCCAAATCATTTTGGCTGTCCTCCAAAATACCCTAAACAGGCCAGTTTGCTCCATCTCCATGACTGTTACCCTCCTCTCCACTGTTGCATGCTCTTAATTGAACTAACCCTATAGCCTCAGGAGTTCTCTGCTTCCATTTCTGCCCATCTACTCACTCCTTCCCTGCAAAGCTGCAAAAGTGGCGTTTTAAAACACAGATGAAATCATATCCCTCAGATGCTTCTCTCGAGTGGCTTCCAGTTCCTTTAAGAATTAAATCTAAATCTCTCCCTGAGTCTCTCCAAGACCTGCCATGCTGACCCTCTGATCCCATTTCCGGGCTGTCCCACATCTGAGCCACATCAGACTCTTTTTCTGACACTCAACTTCTTTCCACCTCCCCGCTTTGTGTTTCATCTTCCTAGATGACTCTTCCCCAAGATCAGTTCCCAGCAAATGTTCACTAAGTTTCAGTTGAACTCTCTCCTTCAGAGGAGCCTCCCGACTATGAAATCTCATGCTGTCCCTCTCAAAGTCTCTACCACACGTTGTGATAATAAAATGTGTCCCTCTCTGTAAAGGAGGACAAATGACGTTGCATATGCAGTGGTTTTCATGACAAGTGGGGTTTTAAAGAGGGGTTTCTCGAAGTGTTGTGTGGTCCTTATTTACAGCTAATGAATGGTATCAGGGAAGCAAAGAAGATTGGTGAGGGAAGGGGAATGTGGGCAAAATAAATAAAAAAAAAGTCGGGGGGAGATGAGTAAATCTAGTAGCGTTTTCCAGGCGCATTTTCACAACCTGCCATAATGGAGTCCATTCGCATTACATCCCCAGCTCACACCTCACCCATTGAAGGGACAACAGCCACCCTCGGTTTCCCACAGAGCCAGTGGCTTCCTTGCTCTGGCCATAGGGGCCACACACTTCCACATGGCTCAGGGTCTTCAGGTACTAGGTACCTGGAAAACCCATGTTGTCTGGAAATCAGGAGTGTCTTTGTTCGTCGGTATTCTAGGTTGCTCTGAAGGCTTCCTTCATAAACAGGGACAGCAAGAAAAGGGGTGGGATCTCTTCTCCCAGCTGCCTCTCTCTGTGGAGACTCAGGATGTGCCTTCTCCTGCTGACCTATGCCTTCTATAGTCTCCCAAAAGTCTATTCCTCATTTTATTCTGTGTGACGTCGCAGTATATGTCTCAAGTCTTTAAAGAGTTGCTTAGGTATTGAGTTTCCGGTACTTTCAACAGGATATCAACATTTCCTTGCTATAAAATTAAAAGGAAAGCATACCTATTTTCCATAAAATATAGTAAAACAGTAATTCTTAAAACATCATTATATTCTTATTTTTTCTTTTTCCCCAGCACGGCCTGCCTTTTTTCTGTCTTTGCCTTTTGCCTTTTTCTTACCATCTTTATTTCCCTAAATATTAGTAATGACCTTTGGAACAGTTCTCAAGCAGAAAATAATTTCAGATGGAATCATGACCAAATCCTTCCCTACATTATCATTAATTAATCCAACTAATAGTTCACTTGAAGAAAATTCCTAAAACGCTCTAAACCCATAGTTCCCATTTAGATTACCCCTTCCTGTTTCCCATAAGAGAACAGTTGCAAGGAGTACAAGTTATTTTGGTTGGACTGCCCAGTGTGGGGAAGAGAGAGGAAAAAAGGAAACTGATATTGATCATGCGTCCTTGAAAGCTACAGATGATGAGTAGGAACAACTTAGCATCTTAAATTGCAGTGGTTTCTGCTCTGGAAAATATAATGAGGAAAGGGTTGAGAATATATGGTGCTATCTTATTTTCCCATAATGTTCAATAATGAGATAACTTGGGCTGCACTAAGACAAGACTAATCAACTTGAATTTCCACGAGATTTAGCAAAGTATAATCTGACATCATGTCCAGTTCTGCAAAGATTTCATTTATCTCTCATTTAATTACATATACAATACTTAGCTTTACTCTTTGCCATATCCACATTGTGGCTTAATTAGCACTGAGATGTTGTAGAATATATTGTTTTATCATAACTCTTAACACAAAACACATTTTTAGAATCTGTAAACACCATAAGATAAATAAGAGGTTGAGAAAATAGATATTAAAACAAATTCAGTTTTTGTTATAGCAAATCTTACAATGACCATTCCAGGAATATATGTCACCAAATTTGATGCCTGAAGTCACTGTTTACTTTATCTATAGAAAGAGGTAATAAATCTATGCCTTTCTTTCCTGCTACACTGGAAGTTTACTGAGGAAAAGGACCACATTTCATTTCATTTTATATCCTCGGTGCCAAATCCAGTGTCTGGCTCATGGCTGATGGTCAAAAAGTGCTTGCTGACTGTACTTCTGTAAAATAGCATCTGTAAGTAGGTTTAAACAATGAGGGTAGTGACAGCTTTACTTTGGGCTAAAATCTTGGTTGTGGGTAAATACGCAAACATTTTGTGATTTTGATAATTTGAGGGTTCAACTCTATTAAATAAATAATTGCTTTATTTTTTTCTTTCTAAATAAATACAAGGTCTTGTTTATAATTAATCTAATACTGGAATATAATGTAATTATATGACTGTTACCTTCCTAAAAACTTTATTACAACTTGATTCTGATTCAATTCTGATTCAATTTTTTTCTGATGCAATTATGTTTATTTGAATGTCCCAAAAGCTAGGCCATGTAGAGAAGAGTTCTAAAATAACAGCACTGCATTTGTCCTTCAGAATAAAAGTCTGCCTTTGGGTCTTTCCTCTCCTCTGAACTATTTAACTGCTGAACTGATATATAACAGCTAAAATATCTCCCATTTTTTAAAATACTGTGTTTCTCCAAGCTTTGCAAATCAACAAAGACATAGAAAAATTTTAAAGGACCAAATAGCAGCTACAGAGTAGAAAACTACACCTGAAACGAAAAATTCTCCAGGGAGGTTCAACAGAATACTTCAAATGGCGGGAAAAAAAATCCATGAACTTTAATATCAACCTGGGATTATTAAATCTGAGGAATGGGGTGGAGGAGAAGGAAGAAAAATGAACAGAAGCTTGGAGGCCTGTGTAACACCATCAAACATAACAAAATATGCATAAGAGGAGTTTTGGAAGTAGAAGAGTCAGGGAAAGGAGCAGAAAGAATACTTGAGGAAATAATGCTTGAATGTTGTTTTCAAACTTGATGTAAACCATTAACCTGGACATAAACAAACAAACAAACAAGCAAAAAACTGATGAAATTCCAAATAGGAGCCATGAGATCTGAAAGAGACCCACATCTAGACATCGTAGTCAAACTATCTACAGAGACAAAGAGAGACTTGAAAGCAGCAAGAGAGGAGTAATATTTCATGTAAAAGTGATCCTAAGATTAACAGCCAACTTCTCATCTAGAAACCATGGAGACCAAAGAGCACTGCAATAACATATTCAAAGTGATGCAGAAAAAGACTGTCAACTAAGAATTTTATATCGAGGAAAACTATCATTGCTAGAAGACCTTCCCTACAAGAAACACAAAAAGAGTCCTTGATGCTGAAATAAAAGGGACTTGTTTTTAGAATAGATATCTATATGTAGCACACTCTACAATAAAATGATAACTAAGCCAATTAAAAAAATAGGTAAAACATTTGAATAGGCCTTTCTCCAAAGAAGATAAAAAGACCAAAAAAAATATGAAAAAAAAATGTTCAATTTAATTAGTCTTCAGGGAAAAGCAAATCAAAACCACAATGGTATACTACTTCTCACACTAGGATTGCTATAATCAAAAAGAGAAATAATATGAAGTATTTGAGAGGATATAGAAAAACTATTGATGTTGGGAATGCAAAATAGCTTGTCATTTCCTAAAAACATTAAACATAGAGTTACCTTGTGATCCAACTATTACATTCCTAGGTATGTACCTAAAAGAACTGAAATCACATGTGCATACAAACACTTGCAATCAATGCTCACAGCAGCATTATTCATTATAGTCAGGGTGGAAACTACTCAAATGTCTTTCAACTGATGAATGGATAAACAAAATGTGGTATATGCATACCATGTAAAAATGAGTGAATTACTGATATACATTGCAGCATTGATAAGTGAAGGAAGCCAGTCACAAAAGACTATATATTTTATTATTTCATTTACTGAAACATCCAGAAAAATCAAAATCGTAGAGACAGGAAGCAGATTAACAGTTACAAGGACTGGGATGAAGAAGAGAACGGGAAAGGATCACTAACGGGTACGGGAATTTGGGGGAAGATGATAAAAATGTGCCAAAACTACATAACAGCAATGGTTGCACAACTCTGCAAATACACTAAAATACATTGAACTGTGTAATTTAAAATGGTGCATTATATCTCAATAAAGGTTTCACTTAATCAAACTAACAACAAGAAACTGTCTCCTGACTTCCAGTCTCGTGGTGTTTGTCCTTGGCAACAGACATCTCCTCCAAAAGAAGAATTTTCAAAGGAAGACTATATGTGTTACATGTGTTTTTAATGTGAAGATAATTTGTCAGTGTAAAAAATGATAGTGTAAAAAAAAAGTCTATTACTTTTTTAGATGAGATATGGTTTTACCAACTATAGAACCTTATATGTACATTGTTTTGGCAAGGTGCTAGATTAAACAGATTCCAATTTGAAGCAGATTGTGTGTGTGTGTGTGTGTGTGTGTGTGTGTGTGTACACACATATATACATGTTGGAATGACACATTATAATTCATGTCAATAGAAAGATCGATAAAACTGATGAAGTATAGATACTTTATTTAAGATAGAGTATGAAGGTATAAACAACAAAGATTTGTATGGAGAGTTGAGTGTAGTGGACTTGAGATAAATAAGATTTCTTTTAAAGGCAGTGTGTACTTTTAAAAATGTGATGTCACACATCATACTTCCTGATTCTGTACTTTGGCAGATCATGTTTGGCTGGATTAGCACATTAGTACTCATGACAGAAAATTAATGTTCTAAGACTTCTCAGCAGCCATACTTTTGGGAATGTGTTTCTGTGCTATTTTCCTTCACTAAATTGATCTATGAACCATCCCCTGGCATGAAATCAGCTCTCCCTTCCCAGACAGCATCCACTGTAATTCAGAAGGTTCCTATCTAAATGAACTCTGGACTGAGAGGTTATTTTAGCAGCATTCTTCCCATACATTATTTTTTATGATTATTTTTTGTTCACAGTGTATATAAATGGATGTGATAAAAAAAATAACTATGTGGAAATGATTAATTTCATTACTGGAAATGAATGTAATTGGAAATGAAAAATTTCTGTCGCTAGAGTCCTGGTTGATTCAAGTCTCTGACTTTAGAAAAAAAAAACTTGTAGAATTTTAAGTGATGTGAATTAAATTGGCTTATCTTACAACACTATTTTTCACCAGATACGGCAAATCCAGTTTCAAAACATGATTTCAAATAGTCACTGGTTATTTCAGCTAAAATAAAGGAATGCCAAGAACCACAACAAAGTAAACTAGAGCAGTTTCCTGTGAAGGGAATTTTAATATTTTCCTCCACGAAGTGATTGGAAGCATGCAGGGAGGCTTCCAAATTCCCCATCACTGTCCCCAAAGTCCCATTCTGTGTGAGTAAATGTCTATGTGCTCTAAGCAGACTCACGCTGTACTTACTTCTCCCCCAAACATTCTTTCCCACCTTTAAGTTTCCAGATCCTTTATCTTTTACAAACAGTCCAAACACCAGCTGACCTAGGAGGCCCTCCGAGATCTCCAGGTAATTTCTGCTTAGATTTACTCAATTCTTTATCTCTATTCACTGTGTGCATTTATCACGTTCTACCTTTAACTCCTCTTACTAACCTGTGAATTCCCTTTGTTTCTGTTTCTTCATTCCAACAGGGGTGCAGTTCCTTGTCTTTAGTGAGTAATAAATAAATATGCATTTGCTTGAATACATGTTTTTAAAAGGGAATGCAACTAGGAACGAGAATTTGAGAAATTACCAGGCATGCATTTTTCAGTATAAATCGATTTAACAAGACAGATTATTTTTATTCTGAGGAAGAGATGGGCTCTGGAAAGGTGAGAAGTTTGATGGAGGCCAGGAAGCACAGAATGGATATGAACCGTGGGGGCATCCACTTAGGGGGGCAGGCTTGCTAAGAAGCCTGAAGTTGGCTGAAATCGATGGGTTCTCTCAAGGAAGGAAGAGGTTGTTTACTAGAAGGAATAAGAACACGAAGGCATTATGTATTAATAAGTAGCATATGGGAAACTGTACAATTCAAACTGGAGCATACATTAGGGTGAACCCTTGATAAAAACCATGAGTTGTTCAAATGATGGGTAAGGATAAACAATGCTTTAATGACAAAAGCAGTAAAATCATTTAAGAAATTGGAGATTTACTCACGTTAAGATTTTTTTTCAATATTCATTATGTTTCATCAACAGACACAACTTGAGTCAGAATTTAGACAAAAGACCACCTTCTGAGATGGGATTAAAGAAGCAGGAAGTGGTTAAGAAGCTGTCCACACAAGAAAAAGAGCTGAGACTAGCACATCATTCATCAGGAGCCTTGCTTTTCCAAACTGTAAAATGAACAAAATAAAACCTGCTTCTTCACAGGATCGCTAAGAAGAGGAAAGGAGACAGACCTGATATGCACCATATTTCCCCACGTATAAGACACGCCCTTTTTTGAAAAATTTGGGGTCTAAAAACTGGGTGCGTCTTATACAGTGGTTGTAGATTCTTTTACTTGCATTTCCCGCAAGTGATGAGGAGCTGTATGAATTTTATGATGAATAAAACTTGAGTTCAATAACTTTATGTAATACTTTTTTTTTCAAATTTTGGGCCCCCAAATTAAGGTGCGTCTCATACATGGGGGAATATGGTAGTAGGTATTCACTAAAGGATAATGTCCTCTGTATAATTGAAACGGGTGGTTTCTAAATGTCCCCCTTACAAAGGAAAGTGGCGCTAGGTTAATTACAACTAAAGAACTGAGGATGTGCTAACAGGTATTAATTTAATAATATAACCATAGAGGGCACGACAAAATTAAAAGTATGTCATTTACTTCCATTTTTTTGTTATACCTGAATGGTTCATATGCTCATTAGGCTGTTATTCTCAAATACCATCTAACAGACGTTCGATCCCATCAGTTTCATGATAGAATCTGTGAGGTGCCTGCTGGTCAGAGGCTTAGCCTTTGTTTGACCTTGATAGGGGAAAAGAGGCTTTTAGGGGATGAAGGAAATAAAAAATGAGGATGCTAATGGGCTCTGGTCAGCCTGTCAGACCCTCGGAGGACAGAACCCTTCTAGAAAGATCTCAAGATGACACTGCATTTCTTGCTCTGCAGAATTAATTTGTGCTATTTTTTCCCTAGTGGACTGTACTATTCATTCATTTATTTTTAATGATTTATTTTAAGGGAGTCAATTGCTCTCCCTTAAAACCTTTCGTAATCACAAACCAGAAATGGAGTCGTCGTTTTTTGTTTGTTTGTTTTGTTTTAATAGCCATAAGCCAGGCAAGATGGGTATCCATGTATTGACCATGATTTGGTGAACAGATGAGAGTCTCCTAAAAAGCAAATTTTTAAGACTCAAGAAATTGACCAAGTAAACGGAAGGCATGTCATGATTTCTAACTTTCCCGTTCTTCCGTGTGCCTGTGCACGTACAGGTACCCGTGTGTAGTGTGGACACGTATGCGTACTCTGGGCTTCTAAGGAAGTCATCATCCTATCACCCCCTAAACTGAGAGCCACAGCCAGAGGCCACTTAGGTGTAGGAAACTCAACTATCACCTGAAATGGCTCTTTTCTTGACTTTCTTTTTTTTTTTTTTTTGCACCTGATATGGGCAGCAAACAATCATGGTGACATCAGGACAGGGAAGAGCTCTGGTAAGGTCCCATTCCACACACCACACACACTTTCTTGCCATCCTCTGTGTGCTGCTGTTTAGAGCCAGCAAAAGCAGAGAGCACCACAGCCTGTGCCCCGAGGGGGTCACCATTTGACCCACCCTTCTAAACCAGCCCTCAACCATTTCTCTCAGATCTTTGCTACCAACTTTCTGAACCTTTTGCAATTCCAGCAAGGTATATTTTGCAATTCCGGCAAGGTATATTTTGGGATCTACCTTTTAAGAATTTGCTTCAGTCCTGTCGTTCACACCCATAGTGTATCTTGCTTAATTTCCTTTGCCTTCCTTCTCCTATTTTACCCTCATTCCTAATTTTCTTCATTCCCTGCTTACACTTTTGCACACAAAGTACACACTCTTGGAAAGCAAATGGAAATACGTAACCATTTTAAGATATCATTCGATCTCAAAAAACCTACTACATACTTATTCCTAATGCCATTCTCACGCTTGGAAATATTCATAATACAAATGTAAACTTAATGCTTTTATTTAATGTACTTTTTAAAAAATTAGTTTCAGGTGTACAAAACAATGTTAATAGTTAGATATTTACACCCTTCACAAAGTGATAACCCACCTCCCCCAATCTACTACCCCTCTGACATCGTGTATATCTGTTATAGCTCTACTGACTCTATTCCCTATGCTGTATGCCACATCCTGTGAAAATATATATGTGTGTGTGTGTGTGTGTCTGTGTGTGAGTATATTATATATTTATAATGTACTCAATGAAGCCAAAAGAAATGGCATGTTAGAGGTGGCAGCACTCTTCAGTATGGTTCAGTGCATCTTCATTATTTTGCAATAATCAATGTGAGAACAAAAGGGTAAAAGTGACTCACCCAAGGCCATAAGGTAACAAAGCAATGGAGGCAAAGCCAGGGCATGGTTGTCACCCTGAATTAATCTCGTTTATCTCCCCCCACTTCAGCATTGCTCTCATAAATCTGTATTGTCTCTAATCTATGGTCAGCTAGAACACACCTTACTTAGAAGGAAACACACCGTACGTAATGTACGCCTTACTTCTTCAACAAATGGGAAAGCACTGAGGGATTTTATAAAGAAAGCCGTTGCCTCCTGTGAATCCAGAGACAGGTCAACCCTAAGAAAATGTCAGTGTAACCAGGATCCCAGAAGAGCTGACCCTGCCACACGGCATCACAGGCTGACCACAGATCTGACCACCTCAATCCTAACTTCATCAAGAGATGCTCTATTGCTAGGTGGCCCAAAGCATCTCCTTCAATTTAATCACTTCTAAAACTCCATGGCTTCTGCTAGAATGGATGATAAATTGATTTTATCCTCTGGTGGTTGGGAAACACTCATCTTGTTTAGCTTTTGCTGTGAGCATCACATGGAGTTGGTTAACGCACACAGAAACACACACTAGATGGTGAATATATTCCCAAATGTGCAGGTGAATTGCCTGCACAGATAGTTCATCCAACTATTTTTAGCAGAAAATTTTTAAAAAATTAATCAAATAGCCAGTTCATGAAGCATACTTAAAAGCATTACATCTTTGAAAGTGTGTATGCTTAACTATACAGTGAAAGAAATGTATTGCAGTGTAACTGTTAAATGCCAATCCTTTGAAATCCCACCTGGTTAAGCGACATACATTTGGATCCGCATAAATAGATATGTAGTCATCATGCATATATCGCCAAGTCCTACAGCTTCGTATTGGCTTTTTGCATTTCATATTCAAGTCTCTTCCTGTTCTCTTGACAAGGGTAACAACACTACTGCATTTCATTAAACAAACAATTTATTTACAACAAAGAACTTTGTAACAGAGTTTGGAAGATGGTGTTCTTTATGTTGTCTGAAAAATCAATACTTTATTATCTCTTAAGAATAGTTGTTGCTTAACATTTTCCTATCTTCTAGTATTTTACTGCAAGCATTTTTTTTTTGGCCTAATATTACCTAATTTAATGCTGTCCATTCTATTGGGTTGTCGGAAAAGTCATGACGTATTTTTCTATGTTTTTCATTGCAAAAATGCGTCATGACTTTTCTGACAGCCCAACATATTGAACTGCATGGTGAATTTTGTAAATATGGCCCGATTTTCCCAAAGGACCATATATTTCCATCTTAGTCTCTCTCTCTTTCTTCAATAATGACCTTATCAATGTTTGCTTTTTTTAGCAAGAATTCACCCAGAGGTGATGGATGGCTTGGGTTGGTAGATGGGCAGATAAGAGGAACATCTTAAGACTTTCTTAAATGCCTTTTATGGCTCTTGGTTGGTATAGATTTTTTGAACTTGGGCTCTTTATTTTCTTCTCTCTCTCAGAAACTCCAATATGCTGTTTTCTATTCCCTGATTATTTTATGCCATCTCCTCTTAAGTTCCTTCTAGATCACTCCAGACAACACTGCCTAAACAATAATGACAGAAATACAAACAACCATTTTCTAACCTGATCGAAGTTGATCAAAATCCTTAAAGTAATTTAAGACAGGATACAAATATCACTCCAAAACGATGTATTCATTTTAGAGATTCGCCACAATTGAGCTTCTGCTCCACAGAATATTTCATTTTCTAGAATTTTTGAAACGATTCTAGCCAAGAACAGCAAAAATGGGCCATCTGTCAGGAATAGATCTGACATCATTAAACAAAACCTATATAGCTTTATGGCTGTTGTGGAAGTCAATTTTGACTTGATACATGTGTATAAACAGAAGTGTATAGATGAAAATAAAATGTGTGCTATTCAAAATTGATCTCAAACACAGATCATGCAAAAAAATAAGTTAGAAAAGCTGTGCTTCCTTTTAGTCCTTTATTTCAAAGGGTTATTATTTAAATGTATCTGCCTGGATTACATATTAAAAAACAAAACAAAACAAAAGATATGCTTAGCTTACTCGAGTATTCAATCGATCAAAAATGTCATTTTGTTTTGTTTTATTTACCCAGTGGTGATAGACCTAGTATTATAAATACTAGCAGACTAACCACTTCCAATCAACCCTCTTCAAGATGAGGCAAATGTGAGCTGTAACGACCACCCATAGCAAGTGTTCAGTTTTCGGTAAGTTTCCTTCCCCTCGGAAGACACATTGTGATACAGCCACTATATACACAGTTGTGTGTGTGCAGAGATGGGGCCACACATCTCTGCACACACTTATCTGTTTTAGAGTTTCTTACGAAGAATTCTGCCAAAGAAGTTGGATTCCTGTTTAAGGAAGATGTGAAAAGATTTACAAATGGGTGTTTAAAATAAACAACTCAAAGGAAAAAGCCATCAACCATTATGAAACTTGAAAGTTTGGGGGAAAAAAAAGAAAAGTTTTTGGGGATGGTGGAATAATAGATGATGCCTAAGCTAAATAATAAAATAGTTTGCCAAAGATATTCATAGGAGCAAGACAAATGGAGGATGGGCTCAGCAGTTGCTAAAGGAAAGGAGGTTTGTCAAGAAATTCAGTTTTTACTTTGTGGGTATCATAGAGATTACTTATTTGTTCCCTCATCCTTACCTCCCTTCTGCCTCTTCTCCTCCTCCTCCATCTCTCTCTCTCTCTCTCTCTCTCCCAAAAATTAAACCTAGCAAGATACATTTTTTGTTTGTTTGGATACTGGTTACTCATCTTCCCATCACCATGCTTCCAAGACATCATGCCTTTTCGGTACAGAAAAGCATCACAGTTTTACTCTTCAGAGATCCATCTGGGATTTAAAGGTGGGGGGGC
>NW_017732493.1:101543-172342 GCF_001890085.2 Hipposideros armiger | reverse complement strand
CAATCTGCTTTTCTTCCTACTTTTCTAACAGTCACTGCCAATTTTGTACCCTCCCATCCTTCGATTACGGATTTGGAGTTTCAGGGCAGTCTCATTTGGGGCATGCTTATAGAGAATATTCTAGCAGCAGACACATAATAAAAGAAGGCAGCCACTTTTCTCTGAAAATTGTGAGAAATTTTGTTTCAGGGAGTAGGCTGTGTCTGCACAGTGTCTAATTCCCAGAACAAAAGCTGATATTGTCTTTATTTCCTTTGAACCCCTCGGTAAGGATCACTGCATCCATTTCAGTTCCTGAATCCACAGAGGGTTCACTTAGCTGCACTGGGTTTCTAGGTGGGAGCGAGGCCTGAGGGCTAGCAACTCCTCTCTTCTGGTGTCTGGCCTCCTCCACTGCAGCTTCCTCAAATTACTCACGCAAATGAGCCTCATATACAACCCTCCTATCAGTCACTATTAGTATCCCCTTAGGGCGTTAACCCTTTAGCAATGCAGCTCAGAGATGAATTTCAAAATATGCTAATCGGAGCGGGAAAAGCCCCCTTGAGGAAAAATGAAATAAACGAAAAGAAGCTCACTTTCTGATGTCTTCTTCCTTTGGGATCATTTTTTTTTTCTTTTCTTTTCACTTCCCATGAGCATCATTATGTGGTTATGTAAGAGAAATGAGCAGAACCCAACCTTCCAAAGCTCACACAGGTGTGGGTTAAAAAGGCACCATCACAGGATTCCATTCCCTGATAAAATCCCATGTGCTCTTATGGGTGGAATGCCACTCATAAGCCCTCTTGCACATACAATCATTGTCATTGTCCATTAAGAGTTATTTTTATATATATAAAGCCCTTGTCATTTTCCCTACTTGGCTTTTTCTTGCTTTGCAGAAATCCACATGCTACTATTCATATCACATGCATCCTAGACACAATACAATTTTAAATGAGTGAGAGAAATAGAAAGTGCATTTGTACATAAATGTCTACAAATGGACATGCCATGTTTTTCCCCCACTGGGAAAATGATACAGTTGGCTTAGATTTTCGACAGACAAGCCACCATTAGAACATGAGAGCAACTCCTCTGCTTCATCCCGCGTAGGTACTACAGCCCCAAGGGAGATAAAGAATTTTAGCTGCTGTAGTTGAAACCCCTTATTTTAAAGTGGATTCAGAAGTCCAATAAAATTCCAGAGTGAGTTTGGTCATTTAAAGAGAATTCTAAAGCTACAGACCTATACTTTAGCTAAAGTGATCAATTCTTTATTAAAAGTATTTCTATGATATTCTAACTGCCAACCATCTTTCATCTTAGTATTTTCCTGTTGGTCAATAGAGCGCCTTATATATAGTAGGGGTTCCATGAACATAATTTTAAATTGAATTCTGCACTTAAATTCCTTACTGTTTTCTTTGTATACCTGCTTCATTCAACGAACACTTACTAGTCTTTACTGAAAAGTTACTGTCCCACTAAGATTTACCCTGGTCACTCTATATAAACCCCAATCCTTAACACTTCATAGCTCTTTTCTGTGATTTTGTTTTTTCCCTTTTGCATTTACACTACCTATCACACTGTATATTTTTTTCTTATTTATCTTGTTTATTGCCTCTTTCCCTCTTTAGAATATAAGCTTCATGAGGACAAAACTATTTGTCTTATGCACTAATGTATATCTTCCTTAGAGCTTAGGACGGTTCCTGGCACATAGGAGATGTTCAATAAATGTCAGTTGAATGAAAAAAGAAAAAATGATTATTGAGACCTGTGAGACGTACAGAGAACTCTGATGTAAGGATAAAGTAGAATAATGTTTTAGTCTCTATTGTTTAACATTAACTGTATACAATATTATTACAGTTGTAAAGCCAAAAGAAAAAGGTTCAGTTCTCATTAGACAAGTTAAAAATGGATTTATTTTCCCCTTTTAAGGTCCTGTGTATCTTTCTGCCCTAATCTCCTACTTCTTTGCAACACAACACTTTAATATTATCAAAGGAGAAAGATCCTGAAAGTGATTGTGAGCTACCAAGGAGTTTGGGGCTAAGAATGACTCAAGTCATGAACTGCTGTTGGGTGGAGGTAGTTAAAATGCAGATCTGGGTAAATAGCCCTAAAGCTACTAAGAGATGAGTAGCAATTCAAAATTTCTATAGGTGTGGCTTCAGTCCCCTTGGCTGTGTGGTGAGCAGCTGCTCAAAGTTAAATTGTTAATATTTCTGTCCCTAGTAAGACTTCACTGGGGAAAAGTTTTCTGGGACTAAAACACGCTTAAAAAAAAATCTACTGTTTTAGGGAGTTTTCATTAGGCAGCAACATACATGGTTGATTGAAGAAAAATGGAGGAGGACCAAGTGGGAAGTTTTCACAGCAGTACAGTCCTGATGAGGGAGAGGATTTGGTTTTGAAATGGCTACACAACACAGATGTCCCAGCAAAGTCCTGAAGTAACATAATTTTACTCTTTCAGTAATGGTGACTTATGCCCAATCCAAATAAATCTGATGTAATGATAGTCTAACTTTGTAGTAATCAATGCATGCATTTAAGAGAAAAAAAAAGGAAAGGAAAGGAAAGGAAGGGAAGGGAAGGGAAGGGAAGGGAANGGAAGGGAAGGGAAGGGAAGGGAAGGGAAGGGAAGGGAAAGGAAAGGAAGGAAGGAAGGAAGGAAGAAAGAAAGGGAGGGGGTGGAGGGAGGGAGGAAAGGAGGGAAGGGAGGAGAACATTTTGCTGAAAATTCCTGCCAGGGATATGGCAGTGGAAATTCCACACACGGGAAGGGCTTTGAGGAAAGAAAAGGACGCTTCCGAGTCTGACTAGATGTGGAGACACAACGTGAAGGGAAGAAATCCAAGTGCGTTCCAAGTTTCCAAAGCTAAGGAATTAACAAATTTGAAAGGAAAAAGCCATCTGGATGGTGGGCTGGATTTGGGAAAGCGATGAGGTTTGGTTTTTAGCCATTGGTCTATTAACACTTCTCAAACAAGTTGAAAAAAATCTCTGAACATTACCTGTGGGCTTCTGTGAATCTTGAGTGTCCCTTCAGATGTGTTTGGGTCTCTTTCTGGCTCATGTCTACCTTCCTCCTGGCCCCCAAAACCCCCGCCCACTCTCTCCTGGGCAGCAGGGTTGATGTCAGAGGGCTGTCAACTCAGGGGGTGACCTTGGGCCTCTTAAATACTTTCCCTTATTCCTGCTTTACCATACTTTTTAGAGCACTGGAGCACACACTAGTCACTCATTGCTTGCTTGAGTATGTGGTCTCTACTTGAGCTCACTGCCTAAGCCGAGCCTCCCCAGACAGCGTCCAGACTTTATAGTGACCAGGTATTCTGAATTTACTAGAACCTTCCCAGTGTCGACCACCTCCTTTTCTTGTCTGGGTTTGCTGCTAGGAAAATGATCACCAAGTCACTCCTCTCTTCACGTTCCCCTCCCAAATGTAACTCAGCTTAACTATTTTGTTAAAGAAATGAAAAATATTAGCACTAAATTAAGAAACGGCCATCTCTGCTTTAGAAGTTCCATTGTACTTATCCGTTTTCAAATAGGAGTCCGTTAACAAGAAGACATATTTGCAATGATTTCATTTCTTAGGAAAGATTTTTGTTTATGAAATACTCCCGGGAATCCTTTAAACTTCCCTCCATCAACTCCCCCTCTTTACTTATTAATAAAACCAGACCTGCCTGTCAGAATAAACTGAGCATTAGTATAATATTTCTAATAAAAATTAAGTATCCATCATTGTTTGTCATTATAACAACTCAGAATCTATAGCCTCACCTACCATCATTAGCTTTTGCTACCTTCTATTATGGGAGGCATGAATCGATGACTTATTTCAACGAGAGCATGGTTTATATGTTTTGATAGTTAATCGAACAGGATGTGAGTCGTGGCGAATCTCCTTCTCTAAGGAGGAATATTATTCTAAGTTTAAAAATATCATTTTGGCAAGGCATGCCTGATAGAGCCATCCGACAGCTTCTCCAGCGTCATATGTAACACAATTGTATCAGATCCAAGTCACAGTGTGAAGCTGGCTTAAAAAGCTGAAAAAGATGCAGTGTTTTCTTAGAGAAAACACTTGGCATCTAGGTGAGGGGAATACATAGAAGAGGGATACTTAGGGAGCCAAGAACAGATGTGACAAAATGACACAGGAGCCTTTTGATTCTCTGAGGCTTGAGGCAAAGTCCCATCTGTCAAGCACCTTTCTCCGCCTTCCTAAAAGACGTGCCTCCAGCTCCCCAGATTGCCCTGGCAATTAACTGTGTTCCCAGACTAGTTGCACTGTGGCAGCCAGCGTCAACCGCACCCCGCAAACACTTCCCTTCTCGGAGACTCTAGAACCTGTAGAAAGAGACAGAAGCAGCCTGTGTTCCAGACACCCTTTGTAGCATTACACCAGCGCTAGCAAGATTCTCTCTAAACTTCCTACAGGTTAGAAAGAGGCGGATTTTTATCTTCCTGAAGGCTGCCGGTTTTGGCATTTTTCTTTTTTAACTTGTAGCGAATTTAGTATTAACTGATACAAAGGGAAAACACAATCCTAAATTTGAAAGGCACCTTTTTCATGAAGATTAAAATCTATTTAATTTTACATGTATATGGTCTATATCAATTATTAAAAGGCATATAAGCTTCATGGGATTATTTATTCATTGCAAAGTAGCTGGGAATTGCTATCGCTTAAAGAAATAAGCATTCTATTATCCCAGGAAAAACGAAGGAAAACAGCATATGTTTAAAAATCAAGTCAACAGAGATGAAACCCCAAGTCTGCCACTTACGATTAAGTGTACAGCATGAGAAGCGTGCTATTCCTCTAATCTGACTTGCTTCATCTCTAAATTGGCATAATTATCCAAGTTTCTTAGGCTTTTTGAGAACATGTAATATTAGAATACAGGGCACACAGGACACATCACAGAGGATTAATACATTTCACGTCCTACCCTCCAGGTGGCCCATCTGCCATGATATCCTCCAGTGAGCAAGTGGTTAATAAAAGCTGCTTGATGATAGTGATGATAATTTCTCCTTACTCTGTTAATTTTTTTAAACATTGTAACACCGTGCTTTCCAACAATGCAAAATGATTAGATATTATTTTCCCATTTTTGCCATGTCTTTAAAAGATCATAAAAGGCTAATGTCAACAAAAGAGACTAAGTACTATCATTTGTAAGGCCCCCTGACAAAAATCAGAAAAAAATTAAAAAATTAATTCTCTTTCCCTCTCTCTCTCTCTCTCTCTCTCTCTCTCTCTCACACACACACACACACACACACAAACAAACAAGCACACATGCATATTTTAATAAGACCTTTTTCTCTTTTGCCATTATCGACAGGATCAATTTATAAATTAGTTTATGGCTTTTGGACCAAGAGTAAAGAAAATAGGAAATGACTGGATGATGAATAACTGCACCTTAAAAATAAGAAATGAAAGCCTTAGCGGAGGTAGGGTGGGGGAATGCAATACTCTACCTTGCAGATTGAAGAATCATTAACAAGGCGATTAAGACGATATGTGTCACCATTAATTTCTATCCATGAGGTGAAGAAGTAAGCACACCTTAGATTTTAACATTACATTTGTTTTTCAATAAAAGTCAAAACAAGTTTGATTCCAAAGCAAGCATGCACATACAGTAATACACACACACACACACACACACACACACACACACATATTTTTACTGACAGTTTTAGAGAAATATTTTTTCAGTACAATACCTTTTTTGTTCACTCACATTGTCATTCTACCGAAAAGGATGTAACAACTCTTGTGAATATACAAAATCTCACACACCATACAAAGAAACCAGTGTCTTCTAGGATACACAAAGTGAATATTTATGTTATCCTACAAATCTGACGAACAGACACTGAGAAATTCAAGACAAAATTCCACACACGCAAAGGATGTAAATTGTAAATGCTATGTTTTTTTTATAATACTCAGAGTTTCTGATAAAACTCAGGCTTTTCCAGTATGATATTTCCTAATTCACAATAACATTTTTATGCCCCAAAGTTCAGTTGGCTTAACTTGATTGTGGGAAAAGGTGGCTCCATTTGAAAGGTGTCTGAGTGAACTCTGGCCAAATGATTTATTCACTGAGACTTTCTTATCCATTGAGATGCCATCTCTGTGCTGTTATGCCAGCACTTGATCTGTCATTATTCTTGGCCTGGCAGCATTGGTCACTGTGTGCCAACCAAAACTATGAACTAGACTGAGAATCGCTCAAGATCTGGAAGTCCACTCCACTGGGCCTTGGCAGAGAGATCGGTCAGCACCCTACTCCTAGGGTCCACCCGGGCCACAGAAATTAGTTTACAGGAGAAGAATGACATGGTGAATATAGTCTCATTCTTGGAATCATCTATGTAAACGAAATGAGCAAAAAAAAAAAGTTCACACTGTCATCACACTTTTCAAAAATTCCAAATGAGTAGGAAACAAAAAACACAGGCTTTAAAGATAAGACCTGAGCTAGAAACCAGCTACCTTTATTTACCTCTTTCTTTGGCTATTATTTATAACCTTATTTCTTCATCTGTAAAATAGTGTAATAATATTATACATGCATCACTGTGCAGTAATGTATATTACTCTCCACTCTGTGCTCAAATGTATTGTTTTTAAGTGGTCAAGTGGCAAATGAAATTTATTGTGTTAAAAACACAATAAATGGAAAACATTTTCATAGATATTTATGTCTACTAAATATTTTTATTACTGAAATATGATTATTTCCTAGTAAACCTGAATATATATTATAACCTATTTATGTCAATTTTTAAAATTAAGATCTTTCTCACGTATCTGATGTTAAGAAAATACTTGGTTAAACTAAGACCAATGATGGTATTTATGTGTGTATATATGTATATACACACACACTTCTCCCTTGTGTTATGTGCATGTATACACACAACACAAAATCATCTCTACCCAAATTGTGTATATATAAATTTAAGTGCACATAAAAATTTAATTTTGTTTACAAACACTTTATTATCCCATTAGTCCCCCTACATTTTTTTTTTTTAATTTGTCATGAGCATTTTTTTTCTGTCTTGGTCTTTGGCTCTCACACAGGTCTTAGTATCAGCTTGCCAATTTCTAATGAGCATCTATTCAAAATCTTGTTTGGAATCCATAACTGTCACATTGGCAGACCATTCATTTTTTTTTGCTTTCTTCTGTGTTTTTCAGGTTATTACTATACTTTCAGTATTAATTGTTATACTCAAAGCAAGTGGAGCTTTATATCTCAGTGCTCTTTGACATTTGACATTGAATTTGACATTGAAGGTGACATTGAAGGTGCTTTACACCAGCAAACATTTGTACTTGCTTCTGACAGGCTTGTGAGGATACTATCCCTCTGGGACACTTCACAATAAATTCACAGCTGAGTGTCCTCCCCCGCCCCATGCAAAGTGAAGGTCAAGTAATTAGCGTACTTATTCTGCTCTACAAGACACCCTACTACCATCACTTCTACTTTTGCTGACATTGTGGCACATTTTGGATCTTGGCTATATTTAAGAGTCTACTCCCAGTCAAGAATGACTAAATATAGTATTAGCACAGAGAGATAGGTATAATTAATTCTATAAATTGGTTACTCCAAGCAACAGTAAAATCCATGGCATGCATTTTTCTACAGTGCTTAATCTCCAAGTAGAAGTTGAATAATGGTTGAAAATAACAACCATAATAATTACATTGATGATGAGGAGCAGGAAGAATACATTTTCTGAGCACTTTCTATGCCCTAAAACTTGTGCTAAGTGCTTTCCTGTATTATCCTCTTCAATTCTCAAAACAAAACAAAAAATCCTACTACACAGTAGGTGGTTTTAATATTTTCATTTTGAGTAACGAGTAAATTGAATAAGTTGAAGATAAAAGACAGGGAGTAACTTTGCCAAAGGTCATGGAAATGGTTGGGGTGGTTTTAAACATCAGATGTCTGACTTTAGAGCCACTAGGGCTACATTGTCTTCAGAAATATGTTCTATGTGTACAGATATTACCCAAACATTTCTCCAAATGTCAAAAGGATAAGAAGCAAAGCAAATATTTGACTAGGACTGGGATATGGGGAGATACAGTAAATGAACCTACAGAATATCTATTTATATTGCCAGCATATCATCTGATGCATTTTTGTGGTTTGAAAGAGTTTGTAAACCTTTTACAGGAAGTGTTTATTACTTCCTGATTTGGCCAGTCTGGATAGACATTGATGGAGTCGCTAGATTCCTTAGTTCAGGTCCTTAACTTTGAGAATTCAAACATTCATTTCATTAGTGTATCCAGCTTCTGAGAAACTGTTTCAAATCATGTAAGCTGTGAAACCACTAGCGATTGTCTATTTGACAGTGGGAGTTTGCATTCTGCAACTTGAGACATGGGATATCTACAAAGAGGCAGTGTCCTCGTGACCAAAACACAGTAGAAGACTAAGTTCTTTATGTATCCAGCATCAGAATAGGAGAAATCAAATATTATATACATATATTATATATATTTTAAATTATATATATATATATATATACATATACATATATAAATTACTGCAACCTATTAAAATCATCCCTATCCTTATAAAGACATAAGGCTAGATACCTAAAATCAAATCATTTTCTTCTTATTGCCTTCTTTTATCCTCCAAACTTATTTTTATTTTTCTATTTACAAATTTACCCTTCTGCATGTAATAGTTCCCAATTATATTATGTTTACCTACTGTGTCAGATAATTAGCTAATTTATATTTTTATATATAACATATATTTAGATAGTAGGACTTGATTCTGTAATTTCTTTTTCTTCTTTTTTTTTGCTCTAAGTGGATCTTGTCATCTCAATCCCAGAGGATGGCACTTTGATGGACTTAAATTTATTGCCTAAATTTTGGGGGATATTATTTCTACACACTTAAATGCGTTCCTCTAAAAATGTTGAATGTAAAATCATTTTCTTTTTTAGTTTGTAAAGTTAATTGCTGACTCTATGCTTATAAATTTTATAAAGTCATTTACTTGTAAAGTTTATAAGCATAATTGCTTTGCAATTAATTGTTGATTTTATGCTTAAACACTGAAAAACACAAAGGGGGGGGTACTTCTCTTTTATCTTTATGTTCTTTGGCATAAGAATAATTTTATTTACCATGTATTACTTTCATAATAAAACCACTGTTTTAAATTCAGAAAACTCTTACAAACGTATGTGATAGAGCTAATATGAAATACACCTAAATTAAATATTTTTATGTAATGAATATTCATTGTCAAACAGCACTGTAGAAGAAAGAAACGTCAAAATACAAATAGAACCGCCTGCATCAAACTTTTTTCCTGATGAATTTTAGGGATGCATATTTTAAACAGAAGAACAACTGATAGATAACTCATCTAATTTATAGGGTGTCTGTCACCATGGTAACAGTAATGTGACATCGTTCCAAGGGAAGCTTTTATTCTGAAAACCATAAAAAGGAAATCCTATAGCCTCCCTTCTAAAACAAAGGTGAGCAGGTTGGGTTGTTTTCCTAGAAACAGATGGGAGTGTAGAATCCTGACAGTCTTACTGAGGGCTCATCCCTATCAGATCCTATCACCTGCTACTCAGAAATAAACTTTCCTCATGTATGAAAGTTCCTACTCATTTTTTTTCCTGCTAAAATATTAAGCAAAATAAAAAAGTACTATATTTGAGCAAAGAACAAAAAAGAAATGAGTCTACCTTCAAAAACTGTTTCTCTTGCAGCAGTTACCTAGGGGAGGACGCCATCTTTAATTAACATGGCATATGTTAACTCAAAACAAAAAGACAACTTCAAACAAACTACATTAATGGATACCTCCCCCACCCAAAATGACCCAAACTCCCCAAACTGTTGCCTTTCAAATATCCCCAAGTCATCCATTGACATGTATGGTTCTCTGTTATTTATTCATGAATGTTGCTTAATATTTGCCAGGCACATATTGGCCAAAACGTAATACTGTTCTAGGTGGTGCGGATCAATAATGAATAGAGTAGGCAGAAGTCCTTAGCAAGGAGTAGTAAACGTGTGCGTGTGTGTGCGTGTGTGTACAAGTGTGTCATGGAGGAAGGAAGGGGTTAGTCATTTAGCTCTCTGTATTTGAAGGAGAATGTAAGCATGACATTGGGTGGTAGGTATCAGGTATGGCACTTAGAAGGGTGTGGAGAGTTAAAAAATATTAAGTCAAAGTAGCCTATTACTTCACCTGTGGGGCTCATACCTAGATCCTATGACAAGGCCCATTACTGAAAGGAGGCCAATCCAAGAGGCCCAGCTCAAAGGATGTTTATATCCAGGAAGCAAAAATGTTCAAGTGGCTTAGCACTTAATTAGAGCTGGTAAGTACTGACCACCCTCTCCTGGGTCTTTAATCCTCACTATTCCCATTCTCTGCACAATCATTCAGAGCCTACTGCATCTTTTCATTTATTTGTTTTGTTTTTAGCTGAGCCATCCTGCCACCTATTGGCAGCTCAGCAGCAGCTCAGCTCAGGCCTGGAATAGAACTGGCGACCCTGTTGTTCAGAGCTCACACTCTTGAGTGAGCTCTTAACCAACTGAGATACATGGCCAGCCCCCAGAGCCTACTACGTCTTGACCATTGTATCACTCACTCTGCTCCTTATCTCATTTCGTCCTGACATCAACCATCGAGTTTCGGTATTATTGTATCCATTTTAGAAGTTAATACTCAAAAACCTAAGTAGTCTGTGGGTAATCACGTGTCTCTAAATGATGCATTTTTTGTAGTATAGTTTAATCTGAGTCCAAAATCTATGAGTTTTTAATATATAATTTAGAAGAGAGAAGGAGGGAGGGAGGGAGGGAGGGAGGGAGAGAAAGAGAAAGAGAGAGAGAGAGAGAGAGAGAGAAAGAGAGAATGCTGAAGAATGATTACTGGAATCATTGAATGGACTAAGCTTAAGTGTAATTACTAAGAAATAGTTAAATAAAAAATGATTAAGATGAATCCAGAACAACTCCATATGTAATGCTCACACACACATACACACAAAATCACATAATAACTTAGCTTCCCTGTTTACAGTAAATCTCTTATGTTGAAGACCTCAGAGATCATTTAGCAAGCTTACCATTTCATCACCAACTTAAAAATACAATATACAAAATTGGACAACAAAATTATAATTATCCTAGTAACATATTAACAAAACAGTTAGTTTTCACAGTCATTACATGCACATATATATGCATGTTTCATTTCCTTTAAAATTTACATAAATAAATATTAATTGCAAACGGAGGTTCTGAGATATTCATTTCCCTAATTTCATATGACTAGTTAATGGCTCAGCTGAAACTAAAACATGGATTTTCTGATTTCTGAACCGCTGCTAATTGACTTGTAACACATATGCTCATGTAGACTAATGAAAAACTCTCCTTTGCTAGGATCTTAGTTAATGCCTTATATTCCTCACGAAATAAAATATTTCTTTACTTAAAGATTCTGGGGAAATAAGTAGTTTATGCAAGGCAATAATATAGCAAATATTATATTTTTATAAACCATTTTAAAGTAGGAAAGCTTTCTAAAATGATAGCCATGTTTGGTTTTACTCTTTACCTTTGCTTGAGCCTGATGGAAACTATTGAAAGTAGCAGCGTTTGGCGAGCCACAGTCCACACAGCACATTTGTCTGCAGTGCACACATTCCTTGCTGTCCTACTCTCTGAGTCATTTACCAACAAAATTCAATCATGAGATTAAACCTGACGTTGCATTTAATATGATGTACTCAACTTTTCCCCTTTACACTACATTGTGAGATACCTAAATGTCTCACAATTTATTAGATTTCTCATGGGCAGTCTTATGGGTATGTCAAAATAGCCAACTCACTCTTCATCTAATTGTTTCAAAAAGGTTGTCTTCAGTCTATGTATTGGGTTGTCAGAAGAGTCATGATGCATTTTTAAAATGAAAAACATAGAAAAAATACGTCATGACTTTTCTGACAACCCAACAGATTGTCACGGACACTCTAGAAAACATTTAAGGGAACATGAAAACATTTCCCTACCTCCAACTCTACTGTCAATTTATAGCAAAAATATTGCCGTCCTCTAAAATTAAAAATGACAAGAATTACAACCATACAAAAAAGTAGGAAAAAAGAATCAAATCTATTTTTTTGAGAAAATAAATACCACGAGTTAGTGAGGCTGCTTTTATTTTCCATAGCAGCTACGAATTTTATAGTATTTTCAAAAGTATTAATCTTGGACAAACAAGTATATAATTTTTTCTTTTGTTGAAATTTTGGGCGGAAGATGGGATTGCTAATGGCTATGAAATATTGCAAGATGCGTCTGGTGAGTATTGTAATTACTTGGCAATAGACTCTGAAAACCTATTCTAAATCCATTTTGTAACTGAAGAATACTTAACATTTGTACTTAAAAGCAAAGGAGAGAAAAATAAAGGTGAAAAGTGATATTTTCTACCATCTCTGAAACCAGTAAAAATGCCCTGATTTGTATGCTGAAGAGTCTAAAGCTTCATGGAAAATACTGTTCAGTGAGCACTGGTTCAGTTTCCAGTTTCAACTCCTACCTACTATATAGAGATGGCTCTGTAAGCCGTACCTGTTCACTTGAGATCTCACTTGGGCTACCTTTCCATTTAGAGTGCCTCGAGGCTATTTTAAGTTCCCTAACCTAAAAATACACAAATTAAGTTGAAAACTAAATTCTTCATCCTCTCTGAGACTTCTGCTTTTCAAGTCTGCTGTCAGTCTGTGACATCATTAGCTCACACTCCTTGGCCTGAAATATATGGTATTTTTGGATATCGGGAGGAGTCAACACATGATCAAACGTTGACAGTTACTCATTTGCCACCTATCTCAGCAATCCTCATTCCTTTCGGTTTTCTTTGTCACCATTGTGATACAGGCTCCTGCCACTTCCTATTTAGATTACTCCAACTGCTGTCCTGGATAGACTGTCAATCAATCTGAGGCTGCGGAATTTAGACTGCCTACCGTTCACTGTCAGGATAATCATTCTCAAACTTCAATTTAATTTTTATATCATCTTGTCTAAAACCATCCAATGGCTGGCCCTGCCTCCTGCAAACTAACATAGCCCGATTGTTAAAGCTCCCTTTAGTCTAAATTTATCTCCCCCTATTCCCCAAGGAGAACACCTCCATTCACTTAAACCAGTCTCCTCTTACCCTCAAAAGGTGCTGTAATAAAGCCTAATGCTGAACTTTCTTCTTCAGGTTTAGACTGCTTTCTTCCCTCTGTCCCACCAATTTATAGCTTCTTCCTCTTGGAAGATACAAACCCCTTCTCTGCCATGAAGCCTCTTCTGACACTTCCGTGCCAGGTGAGGTAATGGATAGCTGATCCTAGTAGGCTGAGACCAGCCAGAAAGTGTATCCAGTAGGGTGACATCGTCATGTAAACTTATTATCCAAAAATTAAAAAAATATTTCAAACATATGCTTTTTTCACATTTACTGTGCAGAAAAATAAATTGTGTGTATAGATGCATGTGTACATGTATGTGTTGTTATATGTATTGTGTGTATTTCAGGCCAATGATGGAGCCGCAGAATGTTAGGGATAGAAAGGCACCCATATATTCTCACTTCCTTAGTTTTACAGGGTAGGAATCTGAGCCCCAGAGAGCAGAACAGCAGCTCTCTGTTTCCAATGATAAGTAAAGTTAAGAAGCTTCATAGGATGAAGTAATCTACTTCTACTAAACAATGTCAACATCTTTCTTGCCTCAGTCGAGATGCATTCTGGTCTAGTTTTCTTTTTCTTTCACTTCAGGAATAATCCACACCTGTTTTTATGAAAAATGCAATTAATGTAAAATAATGTAGATGGTCTTAGTTTTAAAAAGTTGTGTTATTTTCATTATTGAAACTAAAACTGTGCTATTTTCAGTTTTGTTGAAGATTTACAGTTCATATAAAATCAATAATGAATTTTTAGTCATACAAAAGCATTGTTGGTGACACAGGAAAGAGCAGGAAAGCCATCTTTCTCAAGTGCTGAAGTCCCAATCATGCAGAAAAATAAAGCATCTTCCCTCTCTCTTGTGAGGTAGATGGTGATAAAAATAATTAAAAATCAAGATATAGATAGGTATATAGATACCTATAGAACAGTATCTACACAGAAACAGTATCTACACAAAAAACAGTATCTACACAAAAAACAGTATCTACACAAAAACAATATCTACACAAAAGCTCCCAAATACCTTGAAATATGTTATGCAGAAACCTTGACGTAATACTTGGAATCTGCAACCATTTGATTTCAATCTTTGTCCGAGTCATGGAGTCATTGAGTCATGGAGTCATTGCCAACCCAGGGATGGGCTGAGCAGAGTTAAATCTACCACCCAGGTGAAAATAGTCTATGGTGTCCACCCAGGCAGCTAGGTCAGATTCTGATTGACAGATGACTGCTGCTGGTAGTTTTACTATAAATACAATCCTGAAATCTTTTCTCTACAAGACAGAAGAAACTGTAATGCAAACACGAGTTTTAAGGATGTTAATATTGGAAGAACAAAGCAAAAGTGGGACAAGCCCTTTAGATGGGATCTCATTTGAATGACTGAACAAAATAGAACAATGAAAAATAAAAAGGAAAAATAAACAGTCAAAACAAATATTTAGTGTCTCAGAAAAAAAAACTATTAAATGCTTCAGGCTTGAAGAGTTTTAGTTGCAGGCTGAAAGAACATTAACTGAATAGAAGTAAATCATGATAAAAACAGCTTAAAATCAAGGGGAATTCATTGAGAAGAATTTCCTTAAGAAAACCACAGTATCCATGAGAGAAAGATTACAAAAGTATTGCCCCCCAGCCAATCAAAACATTGTTTAGAGTAAAATTCAAACAAAACATCCGATGAAGTATTTGGTTTTGTGAGAGAATAAGAAAAATAGAAGAGAAGGAGTGTACTTTTGAAGTCTTTATATTAAAGGGGAAAAACATAAAAGGCAGAAGGAAGTAAAAGAAAAAGGGAAGAAAAAGCCACACGACGCAATGAGACGATAAAAGGACATTTCTTTGTTTTCATTCATTTTCCCTGGAAATCGCCTAATAAGACATGCCCCTTGGAACTTTTTACTTATTACCTACCCTGTGTGACTGCTTTCCACTCCCAGACTTCTGGAGCTGTCAACGGGCACCTCGAGAATTAGCAGAAAGGAATTGAAGCTTTTTTTCCCCTGACCTAGCCAGAGTGCTCTCCCTCCCTCAGAGCATGTAGGCTTTCCTTGAAAGATGCTGGATCATGGACAACTCCCACGGGTGCTCAAGGTATGCTCTCAGCATGTGTCTCGCAATCATTACACTTTCCTTTCTAACCTCTGCCCACTCTGCCTTATTTCTTGGTCACCACTTTTCTGAAATGGCATCCAGCTATGGTGAACCTCCCCGTCGCTGAATTATGACAATGCTTTGTAACACTCTGGTGGGATGCATCCCATATTTATGTCCAACCAGAAATCTAAAGAACAGGAAAAAGAGATGGGTAAGAATAGTCTAAGGCACATAATAAGCCTGGGGGTCACAACAGAGCGTTTCATTTTGAAACAATGATAGACATTCAGTTCAACTGCACAATTGCATGAGGGCAAGAACAAAATGAGTCTGGAGGTGAAGGGCATGTGCTATGAGGGGCCATCAGGACACGGTGCTTGTCAAGGAGCCAGTGATGGTTTCCCCAGGGATGTAACAGGATTTGGTATGCATTTTTGAACTCCAGCATTGAACTTGCATATGGAGAATTGATTCGAAGGGCACAGGAATGTGTTGCTTGAGCCCAAGGTCTCCCTCTCTCTACCACCATTCCTGCTGATGGAATGTATTTATGCTCAAAATGTCTTTACATCTCAGATGTTGACAATTCATACAAAACATATATCCATTTCTCTCCATTTGAATATAAATCTACCCTATCCTCTCCAGACACACAATGGCACCAATAATGTTGACTTCACTTATCTATTGTGATGCCATTAGGCCTAATGGCTAATGCCATGAGGACCCATTTTATCTGCATTTAAAATAAAAGGGTGTAAAAATGATAACATTTCAAGAATGGTAACATTGAACAGGGCTCTAAGATCAAGAAGTGGCATTACAATAGCATTTGGTGGCTAATGTATAATCTACTCAAATTAATCAGGCTATCAGCTAGGCGGATTGGCTTTTTAAAATACCAGCTAGGTAACCAAGACAGGACAATACCTTCATCTCTTTGTTAAAAATATTTTTTAATCTAAGAGAAAATACTTGAACTTACTTGCAAAGAATCTGTATTATTATAATGTTGGGAGATTTTATATATATATATATATATATATATATATATATATATATANAGAGAGAGAGAGAGAGAGAGAGAGAGAGAGAGAAAGAGAAAGAGAGACACACACTCATATCATATCAATTGTTACATACCTATTTCACTGTTTCATATTCATATTAATTTATACTATGGTTTATATGAGTATTGGATCATAACCAATTTTTAGATTAATGCTGAACAAATAGTCTACAACAAAATCGATCAGAACGACTATGCTATGAGGTCCCAGTGATGATCAAAGTGCAAAGCAAATGTGTTACTTTAACTCTGTGCCTGCATATTATGTTTAGTTCAGAAATCCGTTACCTGCTTAGAAAGCAATTTTCTACAGCAGAAAAGATGTGATTTTTCTTTAAAACATGGAACATAATAGGTGCAATTATTTGGAGGCAGGATATACAGAAAGTCACTGTAAATGGTGCATAAATGTGGCCTTATTTTGTATTGATGTATGAGCCCTATAGAGCACAGCCCTCCATATCCCCTGCATTGGGCATAAATATATTGACGTGCAACTGAATAGTCCCATCTCCCTGTTGTGAAATAGCATTACCTAAAACAGTATAGAACACTGGCCCAGGTAACAGTGCATTTACACAATGAAGATAATGTAGGGATGTTAAATTGAGCTGCATTAAATGTTTATAATATTCCTCCAAACTCAGACACCCATGAAAGCTTTAATTTTCATTACCTTGGGGTCATTTTCATCCAAAATAGCAAGTCCATTTTAGATTCTGAAGAAATATGGGCAACTGGCAGACTTTGGGAATTTTATTTGTTCAACTAAGAAAGTTGGCCCCCATATCCCACAACAAATGATTCATGGACCTTAATTTCACATCATTTGTTAACCACAGAATCCCTGTAATTCTCAATTATAGATAATAGCCAACACTCACTCATAGGAATTAAAAGTCAGTTCTCTGGATAATTAGAAATGTGCCTAAGCTATCTAAACAGCTCTTGTAAAAAGAATTTTATGTTAAATATATTTGCTCTAAATGACAAATTCAAACACACAATTTATCTTCTAGAGATTTCCTTTGCACACTGACTATCAAATATACAAACAGAAACTGAGAGACCATTACATGCAGGGTTTATGCTAGTGCAAGCCCATGTAGAAACGGAACTGAAAGGTCTGCTCTGTCAGTGTATCACAGCTAATGTCATGCAAGTCATTACAGTTGCCATCAGAAAACATTTCCAGGTTTGACTAAACCCAGCAGCTGTTCCTCCACTGCTAATTCAAAGCTCAGAGTGCTTCATAGCAGAGAGCAGAAAAACAACAGTATCCCAAGACCTATAGAAACGCAGCACATACAGGCCAATAAAAGGGAATTTACTACATCAGATGAGAAAAACAAGATATGTCTGAAACTCTGATGCAAGGGAGTGACTCCATGTTGTAAAGCATGTGGAACATACAGGAAAAGGTCAACAGACAGTGCAGAGGAAGACCTTATTCAAGCACTAGCTTCACCCAATTCTCTATAAACAGGGATTAAAACACAACATATATCAGATACACTCAATATTGAATGTACAGTTTGTTTTCAATGTAACTAAGATTTATCTAACGCTGAGAGAAATTATATGCAATTCTTATTCCATTCCCCATCAGCCTGTGGGCATCATCATTTGTTAATTAGCCCAGGTAAGTATAGTTGTAAATTTAAAAAAAAATGGTAATTGTTTCCAAGAACCTGAACGCCTTTTACAGAATCTGGCCTTAGCGAGGCTTACTCCTACCTGGCTGTATGATTCAGGAAAATAGATATTTGGGAATCGGGTAACAAAATAAAATACGGCAAGTAGGAAGATAGCAAACTCAACCAAGGATAATTAGGAAAAATCTTTCAGGGAAGAAGAGGTGATATTTGGGGAAAGTCTCTCCTGGTCACAAAACGGGACAAGGACAGATCAGGTAGTGGGAATAGAATGTGCTAAGTCTTTTTCAAGTATAAGTAGTTTCTCTCTCTGCCCTTCATTAATAATGCTTAACTTTTTAATTGCCTCATTATTTTTCCTTTGGGGCTCATCTTCTTCCCCCCTTGAAACTCCAGACACCCTGATAACAAGAACAAAATGAAGAACACTATAACAACAGACTAATTCCATGTAAATAAATTTCAAAAATAATGCGAAAGAAAGCAACACCTTTACAAATACCAAGACATGACCAAAATCCACAAAGGAAAACAAGAGGATGGTACTTTTAGAACCCAATTAAGACAGTGGTTACCTCTGGGATAAATAAAAATGATTTGGAATGAGAAAGAACATGCAAGGGGCTTCAAAGGAAAAGTATATGCAAGTTCTTAAATTTTGAGTGGCATCATTTTTTATACTTTCAACATTGTCTTATGCTGGGTGCTTTGGGAAGTAGACTCTGAGATGGAGTTAGCATGCAAGACTTCCACTGGAGTTTCCTCTGGGATCAACACCTGTGAAAGAGAGAAGGAAGCTTTTGGGCATAGGGAGAAGGTCAGGTGTGACGCAAGCCGGCCACCCTCAGCCAAACCCATGGGGCTTTCCAAAGATGAAATGTTAGACTTGTCCGATGGTAGCCAGAATTGGCTAGGCCTTTATATCTTGCCTCATCAATCATCAGATATGAGCCATCCCCCGAAAGGCAGGTCCCCATGCAGCTGACGCTGTCCCTAAGGGCTGCCCACTGAAGCCTGCACGCCTACTGCATTTCCAGCACCATGGACAGCAGCCCCTGCCTTCCTTGAAGGGCAATCTGGATGGTGCAGATGGCTTTGTAGCGACAGATTATTTCAGAAAACATATTTAAAAAATAACTTCCACTTATCAGTGTCTAGTTTTTAGAATCTGACCATGTCTTTCACTTGAAATCAAAGAAAGCATGTTCTATACCGTACACTGGGACTCTTTTTTCATCCACCATTTTTCAACAGAAACAGGTTTTCAAGTTCTTTCTGTACCCTGGGACATATTGTCAGGTTCTACAGACTGATCTCATTTACTTTGGCTGTGCCATCCTGTATATCTTGCTTCACCTAATTCAGCCTATAATTTCCATCTAGCCATGTTGTTTGAACTCTTTCCTTTTCCCAACCATTTCTTCTTCCTGAAGAGGCTGGAAGCAAAAGATGAATCAGATTTTGCCTTTCCATTTTCAGTTGTAATTTAGCATCTCATAAACTTTCCCAGGGAGAGGGCTGATTTCTTCCTTGCTGTTTGTGTTTTTAAAATAAAACAGAGTATGCATTTAGCTTTTTTTTTCATGAGCCTCAGAACAGCATGACTGATTCCTACTGATATTTATCAGATTCAGCTCAATCTTAGAGTCTCTTGGCACATCCTAATACTCATTAGAGTGGGTTATACACCCTCCTGGAGATGCTAAACACTGGCTGTGTGGCCCCTGCCATGGTCTTTATCACACTACGCCATTATCATCAGCTCTCTGCTTTGTCTACATGCTAGACTGAGATAATTTTACCCTAAATAACTAGATCTACTCTTCTCCTTGACCCTGGAATCTCTATGGTTTCAATATGCTTTTCTTTCCTCTAGTTATCTTTTAAAATAATCATATTAGAGATTCAATTGGAGAATACAAACGCCCGTTATACACAAAATTGTGTATTTTACCCCTTAAATATTTCCCCCCAAATAAAAGGAAGGTGTCTGTTAAGTTGATCACCATATATTTTTAATCAATTATTCTTACCTTGAACAGCTTTTCCCCCACATTGCTTCAAAGTTATTATTCAATACTTCAATAATATGAGGATTTTATAAATTTCTACTCAATAATTAATGATTTGATCAAGCAGATGGAAATGTAGAGTTATGTGAACATCAGCTTCTCATGGATCAAAGTTATTGGAAATAATTGTGTCTTGCTTGAGATTCCGGGAACTTGTATGATGTTTATTTGGGATTTATTTAAATACTTATTTCCCAAGGAAACTCAATAATTATAAAACATGAAATTTGCACTCTTTGAAATATATTCTTATCCATCTTGGCAGGAAATAAAAACACTTCAAAGCCATTGAATATAAAGATGCACTTTCTTTAAAATTGCCCCAAGTATTTCCTGTACCGCTTATTAAACAGACTGTTCCAAGAGGTGGATGGACAGTCTGAATAAGATGCAGAATGATCAACTGAAACGACAACCACATTTAACTTGATCTGAAATGACCTGAAAATCCATTTAGCACAGTCATCTTTTGCATCAGCCTGTGCAATAGTGCTTTTACTGAAAAAGACAGGCATAATTTAACTAATTACTTAGAGACACCAAAATAAGTCACGTCAATGACTCCATCACATACCCCCACTTGTTTTTTTCTTACAAGTTTTTCTTGAAGAAAAAATATTACCAAAATATTCTACATATTACAAAATAGCAGACAAGATGGGGATAATATATTAAACAGGTATGCTTCAACTGTATCTAAATTGATACAGGAATTTTCAAATATGATAAGAGTTTGGAAGTTATTTAAAAATAGTTTAGGCTACTTGAATCCTTGAAGTTGTTCAAGTATTGTCACTCATAAGCATTGACTTGTTAAATATCTATTATTCCCTCAGTGACAGGTTAGAGAGGGACAAAATAAAAGTAGACTGAAGTAAATCTGAATGTATGAAACTGTATTCCTGAGTAGTTATATGTAAGTCATATTAACTTTAATAAATATCAGCACAATCACCAAAACCATAGCCGTCTTCAAAGATATAACAGGTTTTAAGTACAATAAAATGTTTAGAATTGTTTTAGACCTGACCCTCCAGTTTCAAGATTAATTTTTTTGTCTGTCAATGACTTCACAATTGAGCTTATCCAAAGATCAAGTCAGACTTCTCAATGTCTAAAATAATCAAAACTATGATCAGTGATTTCAGGCAAATACTATGCTTGAAATTATCACCCTTTTATTGTGCTTAAAATTACTGATTACTTCAAAATCAGTATTTCCTACTGGGTTCCAGAAAAACAAACAAACAAACAAACAAAAAAACAACAATGGTGAGGAAAGCCACCCCAGGAGATGACCAAGGGTGAGAAGATAGATTAAATTTGCTCATTTAACTGTAATGCCAATCCTTTCCACTAACTAGTTCCTTTAGGTAAAACTTAACAGCACTGACCACTGTTGACGACAACTGGCTGTTCACAAACATTTGTCCAGTATTGTTGCAGCCCACGTTCAAGGCTGCTGCACTGAAGCTGAATAGACAAGATGACACATGAAGAAACAGAGCTCAGAATTACTTGGTGGGACACAGCAGGAACCTTTAAAAGTTGATGGGCTCTTGTTCCCAGCCACTCACATGAAATTCTGCAGTCCCCCCTCCCCGCATCCTTCCCAGACCTTCTGACTCACAGCTCTTCCTTTTGTGGGTGTAGCTGAGATCGCAGAACATCTCCATGTGAATGGCCACCCCTGGGAAGAAGGGGAGGCTTAGGTGCTCTAATCTATCCCCATGGTAGGTTGTTTCTTTGCTGAATTGATGGCAGTAAAAGCAACTTTTAGCAGGCTGGAATCATCATTTTGTCCTGTCTTTCAAAGAACATGAATTTTTGAGGTCTAGCCTCAACTGCTGGTCTGGTCAGAGGCCTCTAATTCAAACGCCCACTTGTCAGGTAAAGAGCAGGTAAGCAGCAGACAATGCCATTTTAAATGTGCCTGACCTGGTGCTAGTTGGGGACTAGACTCATCAGGGGATCGCTTTGTAAGTTATGTAAGTGTCCGACCACTGTGATGTTCACCTGAAACTAATATAATGTTGAGTTTCAACTGTTGCTGAAAAATTAAAAAAAAAAAATTTAAAGATAATACATGACTCAACAAAAGAGCAAGCAAAACAGTTTCTGATTCCAAATTACTAAAGATTTGCGTAGACTTATACATTATAATTCCAGATTAAGTTTATTTTAATCACTGGATTTCAATCTTAATGTCTTAGCCAAAGAATCGTATAAAAAGAACAACAAAATAAGCCATCAATTCCCTTTTTCTGAACTATGAAAATGTTTTCAAATATTAACCTGTACCAGACACGAATCTCTAGTCTTCTGCTGTACAATAAAAGAGGTCTGAAGACAGCATGCAAACTCTGAGAACATCCAAGTTTTCAGTGAGTCTCCAGAAGCTGTTGGGACAATTAACTTCCTGTTTAATTTGCATGGGATGTACGGGATAAGGTCTATGATTTGATGGTTTGAAGAGACGGGAACAACCACTTAATACTTCTCTACAAACCAGTCCTAGGACTTCAGTTTACCTTATACACCACAATAAAACTCAAATTGAGTAAGTAGGACTAGAAATGCTAATGATTTCCAGACTTGGATGGAGGAAGACAATGACCTGTAGCCAGGTAGGTTCCCAGTGGTTCTATGCTGCAGGCTTGCATCCTAATGCAAAGTCCCACTCCAGGATGTGAGCCCTTTTTGCTCTTCTGCCCAACTTGAATACCTTTGGAAAACTAACAAACCATAATCTTTGCATCCATGGAAAGGAAACTTCAGCTAGCCACCATTGCCCTTTCTAGTTTGTGAATATTTGCACTCAAGACTGCAACATCTCACACTAAGCCATGCTAACTCAACTGAAGGTCTGCGGTTTCCTTTAGACACGTGAGAGATGCTTTAACCAGAGATACTGTGATGGGAAAGGTTTTTGACCATCTAAACAGTTCAGAGATAATCACATGAATCACTAAAGGGGGCCAATGATAGCAGAAGCCAGACTAGATCCAGGAATTGAGTGATCATAGACTGTAAGAAAGAAAGAAAGAAAAAAAAAAAAAAGGCAGCCCCAGAACTAAAGTAAGGTTGATGAGGTGTGAGCACTGAGAAAAGGCTAAATCATTAAAATTCAGGAAAGGGCTTGGGACCAGAAAGACACAGTGACACAACTCAAAAATTCATCCCCACTTGCCCAGCCAATTTGAAACCAATGAATGGACGCTTAACACTTTCTGAACAAAGTTGCCCATAAGATTTTTCAGTGTATTGTACTGTGCTGCTTGCCTTCTCATTTATCTGTTAGACTAATAAAAATAGTCTAGAAAGATGAGATAGTCAGTCTTAGAAGGCATGATGGATCACTTCAGAACATTTTCAATATTAAAAATGAAAAATTAGCGAACGCAGGAGGTATTATTGAAATTGAAGGAGGTGGGGGAGGGGAAGAGGAAGGAGAGGCAACTATGTGTTTACATCCTTATTTCTTCCAAAAGCATCTCTCTCATCTACCTAATGGGTTTTATGGATTATTTTTAATTAGCTAAGGTTTCCAATTTCCACAAGGGTGATTAGTTAACAAATAGGATGTTTTCCCCCCCTCTGTTCTCCAATATAATTCATTTTAGGGAAATACATTCAATAGGCTTTATTATGTAGATTTAATCTGCCATTGCTGTAATTATGTCTTCCCCTTTTCAATATGCTGATAGGGAAGGAGAATGTCTGTAAATCTGTCTTAAGAATTTTACCTGGAGGGCCAGCCGAGTGGTGCGATGGTTAAGAGCTGGCTTGAGACACCAGAGGGCCCCAGTTCGGATCCCACATATGAGATCCAGTGACACTGCCCTCCACAGCTAAGATGCTGAACAACAGCTCAACCTGGAGCTGGGCTGCCGTGAGTTGCCGGCGACGACGTAGGCTGCAGCCCCTGTGGCAGTGGGTTGCCATGGGCTACCATGTGTAGCCAGCAGCCGCAGTGAGTGGCCGTCCAGAATCGGGCGACTGATCTGCCTTGCCTGGGAAGAGCACAATGATGGTGCCAACTTGGGCCAGTGAAGCAACGTCCTCCACAACTATACTGAAGAACAAAAGGACAGCAACTTGTCTGTTCCCCTTCCCCAATTCCCCAGCACTGTTCCCATCCCCCAATTCCCCAATTAAAATAAATAAATAAATAAATAAATAGAATTTTACCTGGAAATACAAGGTTTTTTTACAGTTGTTTATTTGCCTGTTTCGAAGAAGGGAAGAAGGGGGGGGGGAAGCTTCAGAAACAGAGAAAGGGATAGTACTGAGTTAAAAACTATCCTGTTGAGATAGTTTACTCATGAACTATTTTTTTTTTAAGCTAAGCCATCCTGCCACCTGTTGGCAGCTCAGCAGCTGCTCAGCTTGGGCCGGGAATCGAACCGCTGTTGCTCAGAACTCAAACTCTTGAGTGAGCTCTTAACCAACTGAGCCACTCGGCCGGCCCCATGAACTATTTTTTTAGGGATCAAAAATAAACACTATTATTAAAATACACTGTGACTAAGTTGAGTATAAGAAAATGAGTGGGATACTATTTAAAATAATGGCAGGATTATGCCCATGGTTCCTGATCTGCTCTCAAATTCAGATGTTCTCAAGTACAGCTTCCTAAACCCTTCTCCCTAGGGGCCACCGAAAACAATGTCCCACTCCAAAGGAGTGATGTCAATGTCTTTTCTATTTTGGTGTGGAAAAAATAGGTGAATGGATAGGATTTTATTAATTTTAACATTTCTTAAATTTTAGCAGTGTTCACCCATGCTCCTATTAGAATCTAGTATTGATGGCCAATTAGTTTCCTCAAAATATATATATTTAAGTTACTTTATCACCTCAGGTTTTATCTTACATGAGCACTGTGACATCCCATTACCTCATCACAATCACATTTGAGAACAATGTCCTTAACACATCATCAGCTAACATGGCAAAGTAATTTAACACCCTAATTCCATGGTACTTTTAGGGAAAGAATCATTTCTTTATATGGAAGAGGAGATTATCTTTACCTTGAATTTAGAACTAATGGGGGCAGGAGAGGAGAAACAGGAGGTAAAGAAAAAGACAAAAATTAAAAGAAAGGAGGTAAATAGAGAGAAACCGTATAGCAAAATCATAATGCTGGCAAAGTTCATTTCACATGACAAAGTCGTTGGATGCTGTAATAAATTCATCAGAGGTGGGAAGCACGGGCCAGGCAACGTTTCTCGTCTAGTTCCTGCTTCCCTTTTTTCTTTCCTTTCCCAATTTGTATTTCCGCTTTTGTTTCCCCCTTTATTTATTTCCATGTGTCCTCTAATATTTTATACTCCACCAGTGTTTTTCTTCTTTTATCCCCCCCCCCCATCCTCTCCCTGTCCGTGGAGGAAGGGCAGTGTCTGATGGTTAGCATTCTATCCTCTTCCATCTTTCTGGTTATTTTTTTCTAAAGAAGATTCCAGGAAATAGCTGACCTGTCATTGAGTAATTGAAAGAATTTTGGGAAATATTACTCATTTTTGAACTATTCAGAAAGAGGTGACAAGGGAGATACCAGAACTGCTGCTGGGGATCAATGATGTGATCCAAAATGCTATTAAGTCAACAAATTGTTCCCTACACAGTGCACAAAATAAGTTTTTGCCCATGTCAACAGCATCATGTGTGCCCCGTAGATATTTTTTCCAGTATTAATGATAGATTTTGACTATAAAATCCTCTTTTCTGATACTCCGGAACACATCCTATACTGGGTGCTATATTACGTCAGGCTCTGATAAGAAAAGGTCTGAAAACAAAGAGTATAAACAGGGCCCATCTCAACATCAGGAAAAATGTTCCTTTCACAAGACTACTAACTATCGATGAGCACACTAAGGTGCTCTGGAAGAAAAACCCCAAGGTCAGGAGTGAAGACATGTGTCTGGATTATAATAGAAGGTGGCATGTGGCTGTGTAGAGAAAGAGAGCATCATCTGTTTTCCTTATCGGCACTCTGCATATGAGTCAGAGCTGATAAATGGACTTCTTCTCATTCAGATCTCTTCTTGAAGAAAGGAAAGACAAACTGTAAAGGCGCAACAAAGGAGAAAAGAGAACTGATAAATTACACAACAAAGCAAGGCTGTGCCTTGTAGTTTAACGAGCAATGAAAAGGTTTGTTATACACCTAGAAGTATTCACGAACTCATGTAGAGACATCAGCTGTTATTCTTTTGGGGGCCTAAACTATTACCTGGATATATAGCAATGACTTCTGGAAGCTCTTCTAACTCATTCGGGTCTCAGAGAATAAGCCTTTCAATGTGCTAAATTAGACGCATCTTACTTGAGAAATGAATAGAAAAAACAGAGTATTTTTAAATGATACTTGCTATGTGGTCCAGAAATAACAATTATGTGTGGAGGACTGAAAGGACTCCCTTAGGGAACAAAGGAAGAATTTGATCTTGTCCATTTCTGGTTCGTTGTTAGCAATGACTGATCACATTGGCATAAAGCATCCAGCCCACATTGATTTTCTTTTTTTTTCCAGAACAGTAACCTACAGATGATGATATGCAAGGATTATAGTTGTAATGCTCCCCAGCTGTGCAGGGTTGTAGTCTATCCCCAATACACCTAAATTTTGACAGGCACTGAATCTTTCTTTCTGTAGACTCCTCACCACATATAACGTATACAGTCAAAAGACAGGCAACTGAATTCTGACTCGGCCACTTACTGAATTTGAATTTAGACAGTTTACCTATGTTTATCTACTCATAAATACCATTGGTCACAGTAGTTTTTAACTTCATTAGAGAATTATTTTTTTATGAGAATTCATTTAAAAACAAAATTAAAGGTTCTTGCCAACCCATAAACAAATGATGATGCTATAAATTATTTCTGTATCTTCTTACTAATTTCTTGTTCAAACAGGTAATTGACTGAACTAGTTTCACTGAGATGCTAGAGATGCTAGACTCAATTTTTCGCACAATTCCAAAATATTGTATATATAATAAAACATCACAGATGCTGTCAACATCCTGAGGAGGTTTGGTCAGTTTAATAACCTGGTTTTGTTCCAATATTTGAGGTCCTACCTTGATTGTAAACTTCCTCTGTGCCCACGTCTCACAAGCATCCAGTGGCCTCTATTTTAAAACCTCCTACTGGCCCACTGAACCTCTTCCTTCTTCTCATAACAACTAGACAATCAAAAGTTTATGCAAATGTGATTTTCAGGAAGTATTTTTACTTTCTGATGCTCCAACCCTCTCCTGGATTGAGTCAAGTTGCAAGGAGAAGCCAGCTCCTTTGACGCCGGGACTGGAGCAGAGAGGGTGACGTGAGCTAGATGCAGTTTAAGCTGTGACGTTGATGTTATGATAGGTCCAGTCCTGAGTCCTGGCGACAAAGCTATCAGAGTCTGAACTACCTGAGTCTGCAGAGCCAGTATCCCAGGGGAGGCGCTAAAGCATGTGAAAGTTCATGTTCATAATTGCACACACATATGCCTATATTAATCATTCATGTTTTTTCTCTCTCAGCACAGTGGAAGAAGCCAGCACCCATGGGGGAAAAACTCAGTCCTGGTACTTAATCTGAGAAAATCAATTTCATTGGTAAAGTAGAGGCCAAGTACAGATGACTTACATGAACTAGACTTGAATTCTCCAGTACATTTTAGGAATTAAAAGGGGGAATTCTGTTAAGTGACATTCGAATAAAACCCAACCTTGTTTCTTTTTGAGAGTTAATTAACACTGAGCATGGAGAAATTTCTTGATATCAAAGGGTATATTTATAACCACCAAGAAGTAATCTATTCTATATGAGTATTATGTTAGTCAGCGTTCTTCAGATAAATAGAACCAATAGGATGTGTATGAATATAGACAGAGATTTATTATAAGGAATTGGGTCATGTGATCATAGAATTTGGCAAGTCTGAAATCTTCACTGTGTGCTGGTAGCCTGGGGACTCACGACAGACAATAATGCAATTCCAGTCCCCAAGATGGCAGGCTGGAGACCCAGGTGAGTCAATGTTCCATTTCGAGTCTGCAGACCATCTGCTATGGAACCAGGAAGAGCCAATGGTGCCGATCCACCTGAAGGTAGTCTGCTGGAGAATTCTTTCTTGCTAGGAGGAGGCTGGTCTTCCTGTTCTAGCCAGACTTTTAACGGATTGGACGAGGCCCACCCACAGTATGAAGGGCTATCTACTGACTCGTAGTTCATCGATCTAAATGTTAATCTCATTCAAAAACACTCAGAATAATGTTTGACTAACTGACCATGAGCACCTCATGGCCCAGCCCAGCTGACACATAAAATTAACCATCACAGGTATTTATTATATATTAGGTATAATTTAATATACAGATGTGTATGTATGTGTGTGTGTGTATATATATACATATATATATACACACACATATATATATATATGAATGCATATCTATGTATATGTATATATGAATGATCTAGTGTTTTACAAAATCAAAGGTACTATCTAACATTCTCATATGCACTGAAATCCAAAACTCCAGGAAAAAAGTACATGTAAGGGTAACTGGAACTTTGATTTTGTTATTGCACATTCCCATATGGATTTTTTTTATTAGATGGAATTATTTTTTAAGTCACCATGAAATAAATGCATGGTATTGAGTCATTACTGAATGGTGACCACATTTTAAATTAGTGTTTCTTAAAAATAATTTTTTCACATGTTAAAAATAAAAATACATTACATTGATTCATTTGCACACTAAAAAATAGGTATTAGTATACAGCTTTGGAACATCCTTTCTGATTAATTTTTCTAGTCATTAGTTTTATTCATCACGTGAAGTTCCTTGAGGATACACTTTGCTTCAGCTTCTAAAACAATCATAACTCTCTATACTTTATCTACCTCAAATGTTCAGTACGTCCTGTAAAGATCGCAGAAGTGTTGAGAATATGAAATCTAATTCCACGCTTCTAAAAATACATCTGTGATTGCAGAGTTGTCTTTAAGGCATTTATCTTAAATTACGATTTGACGTCGCATTTAGCAAATGACAAATGATGATTCGAATCCTCTCGGGCCTGACTCCACAGCGCTTTCCCTGCACATCAAAATTGGCAAAAGTCTAATCTAAATGAGGTCAGCAAAATAGAGACCACACTGCCACGAAAGTTTCTGAAAGGATAAATTCAAATAATAATTAAATCAGGCAAAATGTCTTCTATGAACAAAGAAAGCAGAGACAGTTGCTTTTGATTCCCTGAGGAGGAGAAGATTTCTAAAAATGACTTCCCCGCCAATTTCTTTATACAAGTTATGATCCTTTCTTTGAAACAAGTTAAGATTGGAAACAGGTTGTTGCATATATAGAAAGCATAAGTCATCTCTATTAAGTTGAATGGTTATGGAGATATTTCTTCTTTTTGCGTGAAACCCTAAGCTACAGATTCAAATGACACACTCTGACCTCTTTCAGGTCTGATGCTGAAAAGGCAGCACTTTGCAATATCACACCCAGAAACAAAATGCTGCGAGGCTCTAGGGAGAATGCAAGGGGTTTGGGGAAAGATTACATAAAGATCAAAACCGAAAAAGGACAAGTAATCCAGGCCGAAATGTTCAGATTTGGGGGAACCTGGAGATTTTAGTTCTATTCTCAGTACCAGCAAGCCCCTTGGGAGGATTTAAGACTTGGAAAGGTTTGCCTTAAAGATCAAGTGCCAAGCAGAGTAAGTTTTCCATATCCAGGCTTTCAGATTTGGATGAATCTGGGGCTTTCCATTTTATTTCCAGTCCTATCAAGCAAGAAACCGTCATAGGAGCACTTAAACCACAGATAGAGAGGGGCTTTCATTGAGTCACCAGGTCTGCCTACAAATTTTATCATTATTTGAGGGTCTGCCACTTTGTTTTTTTTAGGTTTCCAGGTAACTTTGCTCAAAACTTAAAATGAAATAAATACATGAACTATCTAGTTTTTAAAGACATCTTACTTCTGATTCTGGGTCTCTATCAACTTTTTTACAGCATTTGCAAAGCTTCCAAAACATCACACGCAATCAGACACTACTCAGGAATTCCCATTATGGGGATCAGTAAGGAATTCCATGTTTTAGGAAATTGAACAAATATATTACAAAATAAAACGTTTTTCCGTTTTTTAAAGAAAAAGGTGTTCACTTATGCAAAGATGTGGGATATGTATACACGTGCTCCAAGCTCACACTGTTTCATGGTTTATACCCAAGATAGCATAACTTTATAAACATATGCTTTACAATGGTTCATGCGTTCCCTCCATATATTTTAAGGTTACTATTGTCCGATGTTTTTATTATTAATTTCCCTCTCACTGGAGGTTTTCTTGAATGAAAATACAAAGAACTGGCCACTTTTTTCTGTAAGGGAGTTCACAATGTTAAATTAAACGCTATGAAAATATGTCGTGATCTCATCATTCTATACTTTTCATGCCCAAGAAAAATGACACGCAGTATATGCTAATTTACTTTTTCCACTCTAAAATGAGTTTCCGTTTCCTATCTCACACAATCGTGTCTTCCTTTAACATGAGACCCTATGTGGGAGGAAATGACGCCAGTTCTGTGCAGAACGAGAGGGGATTTGAGAAGAACCACTCAACAGCCAGAGAGGGATGCATCCTGTCTCTTTCTTTAACCAGGCCGCCTGGGATGGGTGCAGATGTTGGTTCCAAACTGATCCTCTCCCTGAGATCTGTCCCATGTTTGTTTATTGACTTGATTTCATCCAGAAGAGGCTGTGAGATGATATTTTGAAACTGAAACTAAACACACACACAGGTATCTTTAGTACTGGGGAAAGGAGACTGCTGTGGGCTGGAACGGGAAAAGAGGCATAAGGATACATTATCCTACTGGAAACAAGACTACCTTTTGAAAAATCTCTTACTTTTGCATCAACAAATCCAGTTAAAATTTAAACCTTCCGTTGTAAAATTCTTGGCCTTATGTTACCTATCTTCCTATAAATATGTACGGAAGAAAGGCATACTTTCAACTAAGAAATACTCAGAAGTGGCAGAGAGACCCTAGGTTTCACATATACCAAGAAATGATTTTATAAAATTAATCTATGATTGTAGAATAAGTAGCAATTATTTGTAAATTACTATGTTGAACTATATTCAATAATACCCCAAAAATGTATAGCATGACCTCAAAGACCTTAGTTTTCTTCATTTTCTTGCATTTGGGGTTTGTTGGGCTTCTTATGGTTTTAAATTTACAATTTTCATCAAATTTGGACATTTTTCAGTCAATATTTCTTTAAATATTTTTTCTGCTTCTCCACCCTTTCAGAATCCCAAGTTGTCCCACAGCTCACTGATGCTGTGTGTGCGCACGCGCGTGCTTTTTGAATAATTTCTATTTATGTCTTTAGGCTCACTCATCTTCTACAATATCTGAGCTGACTTTAATTGCATCTTGGGCAATTTTCAATCCCTACAAGTTCAGTCTTTCTGCTAGTTTCTTGAACATATGTGATACAAGAGTAACAACTGGTTTATGTTCTTGTCTACTAATCATTGTGTTATTTCTTGGCCCGTGTGGATTATCTTCCTCCTCCTCAATTACAGGTTACATTTTCCTGCTACTTTCAATGTCTATCAATATTTGATTGGATAGCAGACATGGTTAGTTTTACCTTGTTGCATCTGGATATTTGTTTATTCCTATAAGTATGTCTAGTTTTGTTTTATGGCTCAGTTAAGTCCCTAGAAAACATTTGGATCATTTCAGGTCTTGCTTTAAGGCTTTGTTAGGTGAGACCAAGCACCATTTATAGCCTAGGGTTAATTTTGGTCCACGACTAAGGCAAACGTTTGTGAGGGCTCCACCCCAGGCCCCACGAAGTATGAGCTTTCCTCTCCGTCTGGTGGGAACAGGTGCTACTTACAGCCCTATGTGAGCTTCAAGTATTGTTCCTTTTACTCATTCACAGTTCTTTCTCTAGCCTCAAGGAGTTTCCTCACACATGTGCCCAAATCAGTATCCCACGGAAGGTTCCAGATGGATTCTTTTGAGAAGCCCAGAGTTCCCTTTCTGTGCAGCTCCCTGCTCTCCAAAACTCTTCTTTGGGAACTCTGGCCATCTTGGACTCTCATGACTTTCAGCTCTGTCTCCGAATCCAAGAAAACAGAAAAGTTCCCCCTACACCTGCAATGAAGTCGGGAAATATCTCCAGGCAGGAAGCTTAGGGACTGGTTTCTCCTCATTTGTTTCTAAGTTCTCAAGGACCGCCATACTTTATTGGTTCTTGTCCAATGTCCTGAGTATCACGGCTGCGTATGTTTTCTCTGGTTTTGTGGTTCTTTCAGGTGGGAGGGTAAATTTGGTCTCTGCTACCTCATCTTAGCCAGAAGCGGAAGCCTCTCCATAAATGGAGTGAGACTCTAGTTGCGGATGAGTTCACAAAAATGAACTAATGAAAACAGACACAATAGCACATCAGTAAGTGTTAAAATTGTGTGCATGGCTCTTGCTGCCTCTGGGAAATTAAGTTTAAAGGAAGAATTTAAGTTCGAGTACTGACTGCATGAAGGTGATTGCATACCTGATAACGGAATACGTTTTATATTTCTAATAAAGAATAGGTGGACTGGACAAAAATTGTGATGGAATGCTATTGGTAGAGATGGGAGGTGAATAATGTTAGCAAACCCATTTATCTCATGTGGAAATCTACAGTGTCTGCTCTTAATATTTTACAGACAAGCATTCATAACTACATTCTACTCTTCTATTAGTTCTTTGATTCAATCAAATATATATTAAATATTTATCATACAAGCCATAGACTATACACTGGGAAACTGGTAAGTGTGTAATAACGAATAAGGAATGCTTTTGAAACTCAACTAATGGGGGAGAAAATTGCATACACAAACATTCATTAAAAAAAATTACTATAACATAAGTGTATGCCAAGTGCCATGGAACCAAGATATACATAGAAAAAAGCCACTTTCTCCCTCTGTAGGTAGGGGTGGGGAATCAGGATAATTTTCAGAGGCAAGGTGATATTTAAGCTGTATCCTGAGAAATGTTTGAAATCTTGCCAGGTAGAATATTGTGAGGAATGGAAAGCTTATTCTAAACATAATAACAAGGTTGGCTCACAAGCTGTGGGACCCAGTGCAAAAATAAACACAGGACCCTTGGTCAAAAATTATTAAAGATTTCAAGATAGTGATTATGGCAGAAGAGCATTAAACAAAGTGTGAGGCCCTTTTGAGAGCAGGATTTAGTGCCCGTAAAGCTGGCCCTGTTGTTTATGTCTAGAATGTAGGCTATGTAGTGGTAGAAATGCAGAGATGCACCTAAAAAAAGTAATATATACTGGGGGTGCCAAGAAAATGGATACAAAGTGGACACCTTGGTCAACGTTGTTCAAGCAGTAGTTCGCTGTCATCAGAAGTGTCTGGATGCTGATGGGGACCACTTTGAGCACCTCTTGTCATTGCAGAAGTCAAACGTGATTTGTAGTCATCTTTTGTTATCAGTCTATATTGAATATTACAATTTTAATAGTTTTCCTTTCTTATGAGGTGTATGTATGTTTTTGGCACCCTCTGTGTATATATTACATGAAGGGGTGGAATTGACTGAGTCCACACCACAGAAAAGAGAAATTGACTGAAAACCCTCAAAATCTCTTTTCAAAAGAACTGCTCATTGTTTTGTTGATCTTTTTTATTGTTTTCTTTGCCTCTCTATTTCATTTATTTCTGCTCTAATCTTTGTTATTCCCTTCCTTCTGTTAAATGCAGGCTGAGTTTGTTCTTTTTCTAGTTCCTTGAGGTGTCAAGTTAGGCTGTTCATTTGTAATTTGCCTTTTATAAACTTACAATTAACTAGAAATAAACAATTTCACTGCTAACGTAATGGCATCTCTCACTGCAAATTACGAAAGAAGCAATTCCACCCAGCGAGTTCACGTGGTGTGTTGTTTCAAAAGATGGCCACAAAACAATACCTTTCATTCTACGTGCCTTTTGCGGTATACTGTGATCTCTCCTCTCATTAAGAAGGGGAGTCTTTCCCCCTTCTCTTGAACAAGGCTGGCTCTGTGGTTAGTTTTGACCAATACAATGTGGCAGAATGGATAATATGTGGCTTCATTGAAGAGGGCTTGTAAAATTTATTTTTGTGCTCTTGAAAATTTTTTTCTTGGAACTCTGCCTAGAACATTAAGGAAGACCACGCTAATCATGTGGAGAGGCCATGTGGAAAAGAAATGAGGTGACAGATATGTAAATGAAGCCTCCTTGGACCTCCAGTCCCAGCGAGCAGCTGAATGCAGCCCACTCTAGGTAGAACAGAAAAATCACCCACCTGATCCCTGGCGGAATTCCAGACTCACAGACTTATGAGAAATCACAAATTGTTGTTGTTTTAAGGCAATCAGCTCTGGGGTGATTATACAGCCATAGATAATTGAAACAGAAATTAAATCTGCCCTGAGAGAAAAACCATAAACTAGCAATACATTTAAGTTGCACATGTTTTCTTTAAAATGCAATACATGTAAACATGTTAATTATGTTTTTTAATATTATTAATTATTAAAGGAATAATTGTTATTGGCTGTTTTTGCTGTTATTTTTCTATCAGCTTAACTAACTTTTTAGAAAACACAAAACATAAATAGTTTTGGTAAACCTTGAATAATACCACATTTAATACTGTGAAAATAAAATACACTGGGGAATAACAGGAATAAAATTAGAACTGGGTGCTACATATGGGATCACCGACTGTTAATTACAGCCAGGCAGACTGTATGTGAATATTCCACAGACGCCAGTTGGTGTGTAATCACTGACAAATGCAATCTTTGTTCACCTAAATATTTACAATGAACATGGCTCAGCGCTGATAGGCTAGGGCACCCTCTCAATCATCCTTGATTACAATCTGTAATCTGACAGACTTTATACCACTGCCAGCTGAAACATCATCATTTTAAAAAGCAGATCAGCCACTTTAATATTAGGGACATTTGTGACATTTATCCATAGGATATGAAACCACTAACTGGAAAAGATTATCTGCACCCCTACGTTCACTGCAGAATTACTTACAATAGGCAAGCTATGGAAGCAACCTAAATGTCCATCAATAGACAACTACGATAAAGAAGATGTGACATATACATACAATGAAATACTATTCAGCCATAAAAATGATGAAGTATTGCTATTTGCAACTACAAGGATGGATCTTGAGGGCGTTATGCTAAGTGAAATAAGTCAGAGGGAAAAAGACAAAAACCATCTGGTTTCACTCATATGTGGCATATAAAACAAACAAACAAAAATAACAAATGAACAAGTATAACAGCCAAAACAAACTCATAGATACAAACAAAAGAATAGTGGCTACCAGAGGGGAAGGGGGGTGGGGGAGAGGGTGTAAAGGGGTGAACTTTATATGGTAATGGATGGAGACTAGACTTTTGGCGGTGAGCATGCTATTGTGCATACAGATATCAAATTATAATGTTGTACACCTGAAGTTTATGTGTTATTAGCCAACGTTACCTCAATAAAAAATAAACTTTAAAAATCTATCTATGGTATCACTTTAAATATCTTTCATTGTTCATTTCCTTTCTTTCTTTGATACGTTCTATCGCATAGATATCTGTGCGATCAAAGAGCACTCAGGTTTTCCGGCTCTCGACGCAGATGGAGCAGACATACATCCCATTCTTCCTCCCAAGTACAGCCCACACTCTCGAGATTCTGTATAAAACAAGTGTGACAAAACTTTGAAAATGGGAGAGAGGGGGCAGGCAGACTAGGGACGCTGGGATCTGAGGAACAACATGGCAACATGGCAGTGAATTCCTTGGGTTTTCTTTTTGCCTCACACATCCCTGACCAGGTGCTGGAGAAACCAGAACCACAGAAACACCAATACACACAAGGAAAAAAAAAAAAAGTCCGATTTTTCTAACCAAAGGACTAGGAAAGGGGCACGCTGGCAAGACAGAACACTTTTATACAATAAACCCCTACACTAGCAAGACACCATGGAAAAGAATCCATCTCTACTCCCATCAGCAAAGACCAGGTGGGGCACCTACACCCCCACCTTCACTGGGCTCTTGTCAGGCCTGCCTCCTGCCTCTCTCCCCACCTCCTGGTAGAATGGTGTCAGGAAAGAATGGGATCATCTCCACTCCACCTAAAGGTAATGAGACACTGCTCTCCTATCCCAGCCAGGGTGGTGGCAGCTGAAGCTTGGTGAGAACCCTAAAAATCCCACCTCCCCTGAGCAGTAACAAAGTATCCTGACCCCCCCACACACACACACACACACACAGCGTCAAAGGAGGCTGAGGAGAACCCTGGGCTTCCACCCCAGCCAGGCAGTCGCAAGGCAGTGCGATGTCGGAGAAGAAATGTTAACACAGAAAATGCAGTTCATGTTCAGAGTCTCATCACATACTACTCCCAAATGCCCGGGATAATGTCAAAATCATTCATTATGCCCACGGCCAGGGAAATCTCAACTTAAATAATGTAACTGACACATGCCAACACTGACATGATACAGAGGTTGGAATTACGTGATGAGGAATTTAAAGTAGCCTATCATACAAATGCTTGTGCAGGAAATTGTGAACACTGAAACAAAAGGAAGAATACAAAGTCTCAGCAAAGACACAGAAGATATAAAGAACCAAATGCAAGTTTTAGAACTAAAAAAATACAATCAGCAAAAGTGAAAAAAAAAAAACCTCCAAGGATAGACTCCATAACAAAATGGAAAGGACAAAGGAAAGAACCAGTGAATTAGAAGGTAGAACAATAGAAGTGATCCAATCTGAATGACAGAGAGAAAACAGACTGGAAATAAAACAAATGAACAGAGTCTCAGGGTCCTTTTCAACGATAACAAAAGATCTACCATTCATGTCACCAGAGTCCTAGGAAAGGAGATGAAAGATGGTAGAGCTGAAAGGTTATTCAAAGGAGCAATGGCTCAAAAGGACATCAAGGGCATGAAGTTCTACTTCCAGTAGGTGGCTCTAAGTTACTGTGTATAGAGCCGTGGGTGGCGGTAGGCTTGACTATAAAAGGGGACCGGGAGGGAACTGCCGGTGGTGACAGAGGAGTTCCATGTCATGGCTCCAGTGGTAACCACCTGCATCTACACATCTGACAATATTATACACACACTGTGCCAAAGCCAGTGTACTGTACTTGAGTTTTGTAAGATACAACCAAGTGGGAAAGTAGTTGAAGGGTACAAGAGACCCCTTTGTACCATCTTTGCAACTCTCTGTGGGTCTATAATTATTTAAACATAAGCACCTACTCTAAGGTTCCTATGGCCTCGTCCGTCCCCTGAGATTGTAGTAGAGGGCAGGGAAAGAGTTCGGAGCCGGAACTCAGGAGACCAGTTGTCATTTTGTGGGATGTCATCTTAGGAAAGTGTCATGACTTTTCTGAGTTTTATTTCCTTAACTGTGACTAAAGGGAGAAGACTGGGTTTCTGACACTGCTAATGCTACAATTTGATGTGTTTGTCAAAGTTAATCGTCATGCTGTATAATCGCACTATGATTACTGAATATGTGTAGGTAGCACTGTGAATTTGTCTTTACTTACTAATTACTAGTTCACGATACATCACAGGTACCTTGTGGGTAAAGTTATAGGGAGCTTCCTGTCCAGAAAATTATTTAGACTCTGAGAGACTAATTATCATTCAATTTTGGAAGACAACTCTGTTTAAAAAAAGTCATACATTAATAGAGGCCCCCCTTTTTTCTTAGATATCTATATTGTGTAAATTCAAAACTGAGAATTAGAGAGAGTGCATGTGAAACTTGAAAGATTAAAACTGGTTCTGTATGTGATTCAATTTAAATCCCCAGGATAACAAGAAAATGACATCAATACTCTTTGATCATAAAGAATCCATTCGGGGATGTTTATTAACTCTAACGGTCTTCTGCTTGGCATTTGGAAGCATTAAAATAAACACACCTGCAATTATTACAATTTGAAATATTACTTTGTCAAACTGTTAAACCTGAATTTATAGCACAGGTGTTAATGAGGTGTGAAAACTTTTCTAATCTGATTTGCAGTTGCAAGATTTTCACTTTGTAGCAATGCAATTGTTTGTTTGTTTTTTTTAAGTTTACATAATGCCAAAGAAAGGAATGTTGTCTTTGGCAATATATACTCTGTATCAGATCACGAAATCAAAAACAATTCAGGGATGATTTGAAAATAGTAAGTTGGTTCTAAAATATATAGAACACAATAAGGGAAACAAAAGTCTTGTGGTCCTTAGGATTTTTGTAATCTAGCAAAAAAGAATGTTGATGCTAATTTTCAATCTCAGAAACGTATATCCCTTCCTCTGATATAAAATAAGAATGGAATTAGCCCTTGACACAATAAAATATCTTTCCCCTTCACTGAAGCTATATTCTTGGCATAATTGTGTTGTGGCATATACTCTCAATTAAATAAAAATTAAGCCCACAGCTGCATTTAAAACCATGTTTATACATTTGTCAAATTTTAGATTCAGCATAAATCTAACAGAAACATTTACAATGTGACTTGAATAACGTTAACACGACCTATTTTCTTAGGTATGTTTACAAGAACATTTACAAAAATGCTGTTCTTAGTTTCTCTCTTTAAAATAGGTAGCTTATAAAGTTAAATCTAAAGTAAGAAGTTGACCTTTACACACATTACAACTATAGTTAGTATAATTCCTACTTTATAAAAACCTGAAAAAGTGCCTGAAATTATTGTAATTATGTTGTGTACAGAGCTGGATTTGGGTAAAAGTTTGTAAGCCATCCATTTTCCATAGTCAGAATCTCTTGGGTTTTTATAAGGTATAAAACAATAAAAGCGATAAGAAGTTTTGAGCTAGGGCCAAGCCTCCTAGGTGAGTGTACTGTATATTTCAACTAGATCTATCTGCAGGGAGATACATGAGAGCCTTTCAAAGTTGCCTTCACCAACTTCTTACTGTTTCAACAGCTCACATGTTTTGTTTCATTTTTTTCCCCTAAAACCAATTGGCCTTTTTCATAGTTCAGTGACCTCTGAGGCAAAAAGAAGAGTAGAGATTTGTTTTTTAAGAGTAAATGTTCGCCAGTGTGCCCAACACCGTTGCGGTCTCAAGAAGGCACCACTGTGCTTGCAAATATAATTTCCTTTTCCTTTGGTCCTGCCACACTTTCAGCATTGGGCATTGCAGAAAAGGGTTTCTAGGCTGTAGTTTACACAGGAGATTTCTCTAGATAATTTGGAACTGAGTGAAATACTGAAATGTTCACAGCCACCATCCTCTGAACAGGTTTAGTCCTTGACAATAACGTAGCAACTGCAATCAAGCTTGCTGTGTAGTTTTCAATATGTTTACTTCATACTCTGTCACAGGTACTGTGATTACCATTAAGCCATAATATTTCTATTGAAACAGAGGCCCTTTACATTCATGTAACCTCCTAATTTCGTGCTGAATGCTTTGGGGGCACACTTGCCTTTGGCGATCTTTCTCAATCTACGAGCCAAGTCAATTAATTTAGTAAGAAAGATCTATGATTCTTTTCTGCGCTGGAGTTAAAAATGATTCTTACGTTTCACAGTGTACCAATCAGCAAGAAGAAACGTAATCACTTTACCAAGATTGGTCCCATTACCTGAAAGATATTTTAGAAAATATACTAAAGTTTCCCAGAAATGAATTTCCTACACAAGACGTTAGAATTCTATTTAAAAAGAAAAGCATCACCAGATCGTTGTTACAGCTTCAAGTCCATCTAGCATTTATAGAAACTCCTACTATCATTCCTGCTATATGGTGGACTTTTAGTAAATATGACTTCCACTATTAATTCATTCTTCCTTCTTTCCTTCTCTCTCCTCTTTCCTGTCTCATATGCTATCTTTATTGCACACAGATTTCCTAAATCATTTTGTGTTTCACCTGTGTCTTCGCATTGCTCATTTGATTTACATTATTAGTACATCCTAATACTGCATAAGTTTCTGATTCATGTTAGCCTTGCTTATTTTTAATGTGCAGGAAATTAAATGTGATAAATGCCAACTACTTAGCACTGGGGATAGTGTTTTGAGAACATGGGATATAGATTCACTCCCAACAAATTCGAAGTCGGCAAACATTTACTGAATGCCGACATACTAATGATACCAGGCACAGTCACATGCATTGTCGGTGTAATTCGGTTTCGTGCTCAAAACTGCTACGAAATGGCTTTTGCAGTCTCAGTGAACACATGAGAAAACCAAAGCACAGGGAAGTTTGGTGGCTAATGGATGGCCCCACAACTGACAGAGCAAATACGACAACTATGTCTTTTGCCTCCAAGCCCAAGTGTCTTGGTCTTTCAAATAGGAACTGGGAGTCCGACAAACCTCAATGTAAAATATGTGCCCCCGCTACTTACTAAATTTGGGGTTTGGGAAATTTTCCAAACAGCAATGTTTTCGTTTGTAAAGCAGCCATATTACTAGCCTCATAAATGTTATATGCGAGTTGTTTATTGGATTAAATGAGTTAATATAAAAAAGGTCAAATACTGGGCCTTGCAATAGACATTACACCTTTGTCCTTATTTCATTTACTTTTCAAGCTGAGTCTCAGGAGCAGCCCCCGCATTTCTAAACAGCAGGGGCGCACAGGGACCTGAGTGGAAAGCGGGTGGAAGGAGCAGGGGCAGTGATTGAAACGCTTTTATTTTTCTAAGCAAGTTTATGAAATTTCCATTTCACTCTACCAGGGAAAGATAGAATATAATCATTTTCGGTCATCAGCACCCTCAAAACTTGACCATATTTTTATTTTTAATGAAAATGAACTATTGAAAAGACAAACCGTGGACAATGTGTGCATATTAGAAAACGCTGTGCAGTCTGGATCCAGAGAGGAAGGATGCTGACAGTGGACCTTCAGCTCCTCGGTTCTCCCGCCCAAGTGTACCGGTTAGAATCCTGAAGGCTCTGTCCAGTCAGCACCTCAAGGTCAGAGCGAGGGACGTATGCTGTGCAGGGGTACTGCAGCTCCACACAATGCTGGGTGAGGGAGGACGGGGCTCAAGGAGAAATCATGCTCACAGGCTATTTCTATTGTGATGAGGTGTCCCTCCCCGCCACCCCCCATCAAGAAGAACCACCCACCTGAAGGACACACACACACACACACACACACACACACACACACGGCTTCTGAAGACTTCCCCCGGTTCCCTCTGCCCCACTGACACCATCTCAACACTAACACACATAATAGGCCCAATGAAAAACCTGCTCTTAGATGCATCCTAGGAAATTCTAAGGAAAGACAGTGGAAGCGTGCCAAGGGCATTCCGAAACACGGAGCAAAGGAACGGAAATCAGATGGACATCAGGTAACCTGGATGCAAGAAGAGAAAGATGAGCCCTTCTAACATGTAAAGGCGAAAGAAATTGTGGCCCACAATTTCATATACAGCTATTTCGTCACTTAAAAGTGAGGATAAAATCGTTATAATCTTAGACATCTAAGACTTCAAAAGTTTGCCACACACAGCAATACATACAAGCATTATTTGAAAAAAACTCTCTGAGAAAGTATTCCAGCAAAGAGGAGAAATAATTTCAGAGCATGAGTAAGAAGACACAAGGGATGCACAAATATATGAAAATACTTAGCATGTTTTCATAGAGTATGATGTACTAGCAAGTTTATAAAAAAAGGTAAGGTAAATTAGCATTGTAATGTGATTTACCTTTTCCTGTGTTCCTTCCACAGCTCCTCCTGGGAAGGCAGAAGGCAACAGGGTGAAGCTCAATAAATAGCTGGCAATGCCTGGCTTTTCTGCTTCCTTGTCTCCTGGTGGGAGACCAAGAGGTCAGGGAAGGAGGGGCAAGGCACAGTGATGACAGCGGAGATGCTAACAGAACTCTCAGCCTCCTTCTCAGGCAGAGTCTTTGGGAAGTGTCAAAACCTCAGAGAGGCTTGGGAGATTACCGAACCAAGAGGATCTTCCTCAGTGGATCACAGGGAGCCAGCAAGATCTCACAGAAAATGATCGCTGGGTTAGGCAGAGGGGCTCATCCTGGAGGTACCCACACCCAGTGGTTTGGAGACCAGAGGATGACATCACCCCCACACATGTAATCAGCAGCAGAGAATCACTATAAACGACCGGGGCTGCGGGCAGGAAGGAAAGTTTATGCTGTCTGTAACTGAGGACCAAACAGGGTGACGGGCCGCTTGGGAAACACCCGCCTTAGACAGATGACTTGATAACTCTGATATTCACTATCTAGCGCTGTGCAACCCCCCTAAAACTTAGTCACGACCCCAAGGTAAACGCTTCTGCCAACGCAGAAGAACAGGGCTTGAGAACGTTCTTAAGTTGACTTCCAGACGAAAGTTCTTACACAGCTCTATTTTTGAACTGAGAGACGTACCCACTACAGACGGTTCGAGTTTTAATCTGAAGTTTCCATGCTAACATGGTTTAAAGGTCGAAAACATTATTGAATGTATCCTATGAACATCTCTTTGCTCTCTACACAATTTTCAGTGTATGAAGAAGTAAAACACAATCTGCATTTCTGACTCTCATTTTAGAAGTCGAGGACAACTTGTCAATGTAACCTTTTGAGTTACATCCAGTGGAAACCAGAATGAATCGTGTGACATTCCAGGTGCACAATGAACTGTCACCTTCAGTATTTGGTAATGAATATGATACCTCATGAACTGGGATTCTCCTGACTGAAATTGAAATATTGAGTTGTTTTTCAGTTAATTGAACAAGCAACTGACATAAAACACTGATGATAACGGAATCAGACTATAAATCTACTTATATTATTGTAAACGAGGCATTGGCTCTTCGGAATTGTGAATATTTTGAAAGATTTGGGCAAAATACAAAACAGTACTAAACAGCTTTAGTGCTCACGCTATCAGCAAACTTTCAATAATAAGAAACTGTGGAATATCTACAGAGATATTTAATGGAGAACTAAGTAATGTTCCCCAGAGATTCTGATAAAAGATGAAGATAAACATACAGAGCGCATAACCAGCGTGACTTTCAACCCTCACTTCTCTTCAGGTGAGAGATATACATATCTACTTCATTAAATGTCAGCTTATATTGCTATTTCACAGTCATCATCTTAAGGGCTTTCATTATGTCCTTTGGATTTTAAATTGAATGTCAAATATAATTTGGGTTAACAGAAAAATAAAAGATCAAGAGTTTCTTGTGAGAAAATTTAATGGACAATTACATCACTTTTCATATATTTTATTAACTTGTAGGTTTAGGGAGTTTAAACTGACCAGCCCTTAAAATGAAAAAAATACTCATCTTTCTTTACTTTTACTCTACTAAGCTTCTTACGACTAAGGTGCCTGTTTTCAAACATCAATCCAAACAGTGAGGCAGCTGTTTGGGCAAATTCTAATATGCCTATGTTTACAACAGGACAGAGCATTTAAATGTGGGTTTATCCCATTCCTCCAGGACATATGATTAGCACGCATGCAATGTAAGGAAAGATGATTTTTTAAAATTACCCCTTCAAAGCAGGTAACCAAGTTAGAACCTGTATGACTTGAATAATAGTCATAGCGACCCCAGAAAAATGGAAGTAAGGAGGAAATTCTGCTTTGTGGTGAGTTGGAGAAAATTTAAGCTTTGAACATAAGAAGTGGATGTAGACAGAATTGTGTTTGAAAGAATCTGGAAATACATGATGAGTAATAAAACGAGATCTGGACTGAACATGTAATTTCCAGATCATTTACTCGGAAGTAATGGCTGAAGGTAAGAAAACAGATGTGACATTTGAGGGAGTGAAACAAAACAAAACAAAAAGTCAAGTTCCTGGATGAATATCTCTGTACTTAAGGGAAGGAGGAAAGCCTGATATTGGCTCTAAAAGTGATATAAGAACTAGAGAAGAGCAACTATCACTTATGTCAAGGAAGTTGATGACATATACATTGATAGGTAATCCATTCAACACTTCAACAAGTATAATGTATTAGAGAAAAAGTGGCATGATTTGGGTATATGGCTTTGACATTGAAGAGCAAGTTTTGAAAAAATTAACCATCTTAAGCACAGGAAATATAAGGAAGGGATAAATATATTTTTATCTGAGCAAAAATATGCTCCCCGGTTTTTAAAAAAAAGCCATCAATATCAGTACTGTATCACTTTTAATAAATTACAAAAAAAGTTATATAATGAGATACCAAAACTTACAGACTATAGAACATTGTTTTTGAAAAGACAACGTCAAGTTAACATGAAAAAACTAGAGGAACAACTTGTCAAGGTATGTAAATAGATTTTAGAACATGAATAAATTTAGAGGAATAAAAAAAAAAACATTATGCTTCAGATGTACGATCAACAAATTTCCACCCAGCAGAGAGAATCAGAAAGCAAAGCGAATTCCTGTTTTCCCATTGTTCTCTAGTGCCCACAATGAATTTTTAGAGATAGCAACAAAAGCTCAAGAGAAAAGCTTCTTACCTCTTTACAAAACATATGGTAAAACATTTGTATAAAAGGTTGTTGTACCTCAATTACGAACAAGAAAACTCTGGAAAATCCAAAAAAAGAACAACGAAATTAATCAAAGACTTGGAAAACTAGAAAAGACACTATTGTTGTTATTTTAAGGAGAATAACCTTCACTGCCTGAAAAGGTGAAAGAGGAGATAAGATTTGATTCAAAGGCACAGGAGTACAGGAAATATAAACATGATCACCAGTTTTCAGTTCAATATAAATATGTATCCCAAAACTCTGAAGGTAATATTTGGACAAATAAAATAAAGTGCTTCCCTTTTTCATCCAGTGGACGGTTAACCTTCACAGTGCTTGGTCTCATACAGTTAAAGAGGATAATAATAGAAGGTGGAGAAGCATTTAAATGCACTACTTCACAAGCTGTGCTCCACAGAACACCAACCAGATCAAGAAAATATGAATCGATTCCAGGAAAAAAAAAAAAAGAGGTTTCTACAGTCAAATGAGTTTGGGCTATAAAAAGAGAAACACAGGTCCCTCTACTATAATGCTTCTAAGAGGTTTTATGACCTAATATGCAGTATACATAATTGTATGGTCAATATAGGCTAGATTATATCTTGATAATGAACCCTAAACTCCAAGTGGCTTAACACAAAAAATGTTTATTTACCATTCACACTACGTGCCCATCACAAGATAGCAATGATTCTCTGTTCCAAAAAACCCTTGGCTAATGGATGTAGCACCATCTTGTAGCTGCACCATCTGTAACATGGGGCTGCCTTCGTTACTATGGTAAGAAAAGGGAAACCAACGAACTCAACAGCCAAGCAAAGCCAGAAATCAAAGGCTTGCTCACGAATTTTCCAATGTCTTATCTAGGAATTCACTTCACTTTGCTCACACTTTTATCGGTCATAACTGGGAACATATTCCAGTACCCAATGGGAGTGGAAAACATAAAGACCCAAAATTGTGTTTGGTGAGCATTAATACCTTTTCCCTAATATCCAAGCGGGAATTTTAAATGCAGCATTTAAAACTCCCAAACTTTTTGAGTGTAGAGCTATCTGTTAGTGAGGTATTTTATAGAATTAAGCATCAGTGCAGCACAATTTTGCAAATACCAATTGAAATAAGCTTCTGTGTGATAAGAATTTAAGTGATGTGCTTATAATTAAGCCATGATGTTTTGATATAAACACGTTGAAAAATGGTAAACAGATGCCAACATTATCTCCAGGTACCTTAAAGATGAAATACTGGGCACCATGAAATATAGTTTTGATTCAATATGGCACTTAGTATTTTATTCTGTTTTAGTACACAGCCCACATATACACAGACGAGCTGTTCCTTTATCTTTGAAGGAGTAATTTTATTGTTTGGAACTGTGCTTTAACGAAGTTCTTTCCCTTCCAATATTTCTACAGTGTCAGTGTTAACAATGCCAGCCACTGACATCACTTGTCAAGTTAAGCGGAAGTTGGCTTAACCTCTTATGTGCTCTATATTCTCCATTCCTTAATATCACTGAATAACATTTATGTATTTCATGTTTCCAAGAGCTCATATACCAAGCACTTGGTACTGCACTGTTGAAGAAATCCCATCAACTATTTATAGCTCATATTTCAAGTTGGATCCTGAAAAAAAACAAAAATCTGTTAAGTTTCAGATGTTTTTGTTTTCAGTACACAAATAATTGTCTCTGTGTTTCCTGCTCCCTGTAAAGTGGATGGTTGTTATTTTAGAGTCCCTGTAAATATGTATCATTTTGATTCTTGTCGCCTGTTGGATTTTAATGTGTGCTAAGTTATTTTAAATTGGAATAGTTTCCTTTTAATCTGTTTATACTGGTGATTCAGGTGTTTTTGTTTGTTTGTTTGTTTTTTTGAAACAACAGACATTGATTTCTCACAGTTCTGGAGCCTGGAAGTCAGATCAGGGTGGACACATGGTTGGCTTCTGGGGAGAGCTCTCTTCCTGCTGTGTCCTCACATGGTGGTGAGAGAGAGCCCGCCTTTTTTTTTTTTAAATAAAATATTTTGTTTAGTTTTGTATTAAATATGGAATATATGTCAACATAAAACTTTTCATAATAGATGTGGTTTTCCAAATATACCATAAGAACTATGAATCCACATTTTTATAATCACCAGCGTCATATATATGTGTATCCGCATCTTACTGTTGTTAGTAACTAACTGTATTTACACTTGAATTCTTTACACCAACATGCCTAATGACAGCAATAGCATAAGACCATATCTATTTGGCAAACACTATTTGATAATTAAACTAAATCAAACATTGCCAATTTTCAAAAGTAAACAATTTTTACTCACTTTCCTACCACAAACATGACACCTCCAAAGTATTATTCTGAGTTAGACCTATCATTCATTCTATCCAAGAGTCTATTTCTGAGAGGGACACATGACACTGGTCTAGGAGGTTTTCAGTATCTTCTATACTGTAAATTCAGAATGGCACAGACATTCCCTAAGCTCTCACAGTTTCTTTAAATAACTCATGTGCAGTAGAAGGAAACGTGTTCACTGACTGGATTATTTGCAAAGAGACAGCATATAGGTGTAACATCCCAAGTTTAGATTTTAGACTCGGCCACATCTTGGTCTATCATCTACCAAATATATTACTTCCTAGCTGCTTACCTCAGGTTTGACCCCAACAACTCAGCTGCAGGTGTGCTTCTATTGCCACTACTCCCACTTCCTCAAGCAGCTCTTCTAATATATATACATACTACGCCCACGTCTTTTGGTGTGGAGAGCAAATAATTATCATGAAACATATCTCCAAATAAAAATATTGAATAAAGAGCCTTGAAATATGCATTTATTAAATGATTAGCATATATGACATCTACACATATTTATTAGTTGCTCAGAACCACTAATTGCTTATGTAATATATTGTCTGAAATGCAGGTGATATCAATCCCCCTTTATGTAGAGGAAGAACTGGAGGTTAAGGAGTTTAACTAGGTATTTTCACAGCCAATAAATAACTAAAGAAGGTGGGATTACATGTCAATTCTTAAGAGATGCCACATCATGCGCTCTTAAAAACTGCTCCCACGAAACACAAGATTATTTTAACCAAAAGTCACAAGAAGCAGAACTACAATGAAAACTAATACAACGGGGTTTTTTAGTAGGATCTGCAAACAGCTGGTCCTAGCACTTTCCTGAATGTTTCCTTGCAATGTGGAAGGGGAGGGTAAAATCATAATTCATGAAAAGTATTACTAAAACATGTTATATTCTCAGTACAAACTTTCGGGTTAAAAGAAACCAGTGCAACATGATGCTAGTAACACTAAATGTCAAGTCAGGACATCTAGATTCAGACTCATATATATGCTTCTCACTTGTATGTTGACAAAATGCAAGTTCATTAACCTTTAACCCATCAGATGCTGTAGTCTATAAAAATAATGTCTGCCCCCACCTTGTTCTAGAAAGCCCTCAAAAGCAGAAGCTTCATCTTATCCACCTTTGGACTGTGTGCTTCAAACATGGAGCCTTCAGGGCTCTTGACACATGACACCAGGAAGGTCATTCAGGTCACAACCTCTTCGAATGGCACCCCCTGGACATGCGTAGTACTGAGCAGCCACGGCGACTCTGAGCACAGGACCCTTTAGGGACACAATAAACACTGCTGCCATCCGCTGTGAATCGCCACCAGCTTCTTGCCAGGAATTGAGTAGGAAACAATAAATATTGACTGGCTACCTTACTGCAATATGACCTGTGGACTATCTTTTATGATTTCTTCTGTTCCTCTCCCTCACATTGTTTGAATCCATTGCTGACATACTTAAGCAGACACCACATCACTGTGGCACCATAATCAACAATAACAATGTATTCCTTTAAATATATATATTTACCTAAATGGAATTTGCATCAGGGTTTGTTTTAAATGCTCTTCGCCACCTGCTCAGAAACCTGTGCTCACACCTTTTCTAAAGCATACCTTGCATTCACACCCTGTGGTCCACCATGTCGCATACAGAAATTGAGACAACTGACATAAACATTGAGCATTATGGAATTAGAATACGCTACAGGGTAAAATTAATTTTAATCCATTCTTGCACATTTAAAATGGTTCTAAAAAATCAGCTCACGAGTCTGGAGCAGCCTCTGACATCATACAGCCATGATGGTATAAAATGGATGAAAGCACCCCATTAAAGATTTAGTCACATTAATGAATAAGAACATAAAGGATTGCCTCTGCTACATTCTGTGGAATACACTGGCTCCTATTTTTATGTTGCTTTATTGGGTAGAACCAATCCAAATGTAACCTCACAGGGTAATTCTCTTGTAAAAACTCCTGCAGATATAGATTAAAATGGTACCTGGCTATGTAAAAAAAAAAAAAAAAAAGTAGTTTAATGCTACAGTGAATTCCATTCACTAATCCTCATGTACCAACTGGGAAATGAGGAGTCTGGCTGGCAAACATAAACACCTTTTGCCCTTACATACTTCCCAAAGAGGGGCTCTGAAACCACACCAGGGCTTGACTGCTTTGCGGGGAGGAGGAGGAGAAAACTAGAACGGTTAAGACCACGATGTTCGTTCCAGCAAACAAAGGCAAAATAAGCTTCCTCAAGAATGAAAGGAAGATTTTTACAAGGCAGAAGCTTTGATTCAGTTTGCTGCTCCCACCTGTAAGGCTGGACAGCGTCTAAAATAATGACATGTGAGCGTACATTCAGCATGTCTAACTGAGTCCTCTTGTGCCAAGAGATGCAACACCACCCTCCAGGCTCTCCCATTCGGTCCTTATCACACTGTGCACGGTGGGCAGAGGGGCCATCGGTATAGAGAAGCATTTCACAATCTTTCTTCAAACCCCTGCCTTCTTATTTACTTTTATACTCCATTTTTTGCATTCCTCCACCAGGCCAAAAAAAAAAAAAAAGAATTATTTTTGAGGTGATAGTAAGAAAGGAAGAAGTACGCAGAATGCATTTTTCAGGCTCCCTCCCCAATCACACCCTCAACCCCAGAATTTTTCCCACTGAAGATTTGATTGTGTTCAAGAAAGTTTGTCTTCTCACACCACCCCAGTCTCTATTGAGCATCACAGCTCAAGAGTCCCGGAAGTGGAGATTTGCATTGTTAAGGTGTGGGCCCGACCCTAAAGACGTTAAAAGTGAACACGAGATAGCTATTCTGTTTTTCATTATTAATTTGCTTTCTTTCTGTGTGTACAAAGGCCCTAGTGATCACCTGTAGCAAATACGCTAAATTCAATTTGGCAGAGAACATATGGATATTGAAATCATTAATCATCCTATGTTCTGGACCCACCAAACACTTCGTAATCAAAGCAAAAGCAATTAAAATGGAGTTCTGATGTCTCGGCAATGCAAGAAGCTTCTTAATATAGGAGGGAGGAAAATTCAGCCACTCCAAACACTGATTTTTGGGGTTTGAGTTGATTTTTGTTGTCATGAGCTCCTGTCTCTGTGGAGAGATGGTCTAGGCCACGAAATGATACTGTTTTCATTAGCGCATTTACACCGCATCATATAGGGTAAGTTTGTCTTCTTTCTGAAAATAAAATTATCATCTCGGATATTTCATGCGTGGAGGCATTTAACTGAAATATTAGTTTTTGTTTTGTTTCTATTTGAGAAATGAAATCAGAAACTTTCAGACAAAGAGAGTATAAGTGTAAAATAAGCCGTTATTAAGTTAGTGCAATACATTTTGATTTAAAATAGATTTAACTGACTGATCTTACATTTTAAAAAAATAATATGATAACATGTTTTAGGATATATCTTTCTGTGTGAATAGACATCTATATATATACACATACACACACGGTTTCTCCCCATGTATACACACAGAGACATACACATAAAACAGTGGGGTGAAAATCGAGGTAAAATGCTAACCCCCAGCCTCTGATGTCACAGAGCTAGTGTCTGAGTCCCTGCTCGGCTTGTCCAGGGGTTGCCTGGGGATCTATGCTGCCCCTGCCTCAGTTTCTTCATCCTTGAAATATGGAAAATAGTAACTATGATAATGAACACCTACCTAATATTGTTAATTTTGAGAATTAAATGAGGTATGTATGTAGAGTTCCCAGAGCAGACAGTGGCATGGATTAATCCCACTACAATGTTAGCCAACAATTATTCTTGTGGTTATTGCTGCTATTGCATTTTCTTTCCCCCACCACTCAGAAGATATATGAAAACATCTTTAGGGGCATATCATCTTTCTTGTCAGCCTAGGGAAGAAAGGCACCCATTAACCTGAATACCTCACGCTATAAAAATAATCATGTCTGTCATAAGAAGTATGGATGGGGTGTAAGGGACCACAGCTGCAAAGATGTTTTCCTTTCTGTCATCTTTAGCAATGCTGATTGTACTCAAAATGCCTCCTAGTTCATTATTTGTCTTTATTGGAAGGGAGCTTTTGTGAGAAGAAAGGAGCCAAGAACTTTGGGCATTTTCCACTTTCTTTTAGGGATTATGGCAGTTGGTAAGAAAGGCTTATCTTTTCTTGAAGCAAGATTTGTTTTATCATCATCTAAAAACACCAATACCATAATCGTAGATAACCAAAAATAGCATCAGGAAAGGAAGTATGAGAATGTTCTAAGAATCAAATCCCAAGGGATTACAAAAAATAACTTGAAAAGTCATAAATTTTGCTTCTGGACATTTAAGAAAGAGGGAAAAAAACATATTTGGGGAGAACGATACGTTTGCATTGCTTTGCCTCATTTGTTTTGTTTAATCTTTCTCTAGTACTTTTCTTCATGCATGTAATGTTGGATCGATCACATGTCCTCTGCTGGATTATATATTTTGGTCAGTTATGAATAATAATATGTAAGCAAGTTGTAAATGTGTTAGACTGTGAACCACGCTGATAATGATAAGGCTTGATTTGTAAAGCTTTTCTTCACTATATGTCTGAAACGTTTGCAACCATCATTTATAGACAATATTGTAATGACCAGTGTTAGGTCATCAAGAAGCCGTGACTGCCCATTTGCCCCACGAGCTGGACCCTGGCCACTGTAGGGTCCCTGCTGCCTCCCCTGTTCTTGGAGTATACACTCTGCTTGCCTTCCCTAAGAGAACATACCCAGGGTCACAGACTTGAGATAATGATGTGGCAATGAGACCAACTGGACCGGGTACGTGACTGTACCCTGTGAAGGCCTCAATATGAACTTGGAAGATGTGGTGGGTAGGTGAAGAAATCCACTTATCCTGTGGCCGCCCAAGACAGCCCTTGTAAGTTCCCTTGCTTATGAAACCTGTCCCCCTACCAATCTGAAGTGGTTGCATTTTTCTTCAATCTCTCCCTGCCCTCCACATAGGGCGGCTGGTTTCAGATTACACCTGAGAAGCTCTCCAGGAGGTTGTGGCCCAAAAACTGGGTAAGGCAGAACTAGTCTTTGAATGACGGATTTACTGTTCTGGTCATGTTGGTTCTACACTACTTGAATCTTTTCCCAGAATGCCTTGCTGTTGCCATACTGATACAATCTATGCAGAAACAAGATAACATGCTGGGCTTGAGACTGCTATTCTTGCAAAGGGCTGCTTGGAAAGTTGGCACTTGGCATGTGTCCAGGAATTTGAATGGCAAATAGTTCCATGCGCTAATGTAAAGCTTCCCCTAAATGACAAGACTAGTCCCTTGTGCCTAAACTGTCTATGCAAACTCTATGGTTTCTACTGAATACCTGTTTTCCTTCTGGGAGGCTGACACTTGGTATGTGCTAGGTAGAAGGTGCCTACTGACCCATCCTAAACACCCTAGACTTCTAGTCTCAGGAGAGCTTCCCCAGCAGACAACATGTCTCACGCTTTGTCACAATTCATTGCTGGAGGAACTAAGAGCCTTCTGTGTGACTCCACTTGAAGATGATTAAAAGGTTATACCTGTAATTTTCCAGTTTTCACCCCACCTGTCTTTTCTCTGTGCTGATTCTGCTCTGTACCCTTTGGCTGAAAGAAATCATAGTCATGGCTACGACTATATGTTGAGTCCTGGTGAATCATGGGAAGTGGGGAGGGGCGAAGCAGGAGGGACAGTAACGACATACTACCCATGATGCAGAGAAATTCCATGGAGTACAGTAATTCTATCATTTTAGATTAACTTTGAAATTGGATTTCTTAAATCTTTCACCACAGTTTGAGAGCACTATATGAAATTTCCCCAAAATTCTCCTTGAAGAAAATATAAAAAGTACTGACATTCGCTAAATATTCCAAGTGATTCAGATACATGTTGGCGATGCATTTAATAGCTGTATTATCGAAGTTTAATCTAAGGTTTGTCTGATTTTAAAGCCTGTGCTCTTACCATTAATGCTGCACAAGTTCTCTTGAAAATGCACAGAGAAGAGTGACCTTCTGTTTTATTCTAAAAATGTTTGTTGTAACAGTTTATGGATGCAAGTGCTGCTGAGCGTAATGGATATTTGATGTGCAAAAATGTCATGCCCAAAAGAACTGTGCAGAGACACAAGGAGGCCAGTCACTGTGACCTAGAGCATTTGGATAACAGTTTGGGTCATTCCTCATTGGTGTCACTGTCACTCATTTTCCCCTTTGAAGGGTTGTCGTTGCTATAAGACTAGGACACCCATGACCTGGGTTTGTAAGTAACGTGCTTGAAAATGAAAGAGTGGCGGTCACTTGCTTGTTTCTCCTTCCTTTACAGGTTCACTTCTAAAACTGGCATTTTCCTCCATGACTTCTAACCCCACTACTTTTCCCCACAGAGGAAACTAATGAGAATGATACAGCCATTAATCAATCATAAAATGCTTCTTGGCAAGGGCTGTACTATTCATTTTTCAGAAAAATTAATATAAGCAAAGCAACGAAGGAAACACAAAAAGAATCCACATGCAACGTTTCATGTCAACTGTAATAATAATATGCACTAAATAGTTAAAGGATGCAGGACTCAAAAATATTATTTGATATCATGCCATCCTTCCTTCCCAGGAGAGAATAAAGAAAGAAATGAAAATGTGAATTGTAATAAGAAAAGCTGCCCTAGAGATCAGACACTCCAAAGGATATAAAATAATATGAGAAAGGGAAGTACATATTAAAAGGTTTTAACTACAAGCATTAAATAACCAACATGTGTTGTCTTTTGAAGAAAGCTAAAAATAAGTCAGAAGTGCTGTAATAGAATTTTCTTCTTAGAACATACAAAGGGCTAAATACACACAGAAAATATCTTAAGTAACTTTGATTTATATTTTATCCCTTTTATCTTGTGATAAAACTATGTATAATTCAGAAAAGGAATATTTTAAGAAACTTAAGATATGCATGAACCAACTTCTTTTATGAATGGGTATAGTATGCCTAGTTTGAAAAAAAACTATATTAATGGGCATTTTGTGTTATGTGTTACAAGGCAATTTACTCTTACAAATTATCTTGCCAAAAGCACTTAGTAGAGAGTCTCTCAGGGGAAGATAAGTGTCTAAAGGAAAAAATAAAGCGCGGCCTTTCAGATAACATAGGGAAGAATTTGTGGGATAGAGAAAGCCCAAAATATCATAGCAAACCCCCCTAAAGAACATAGAGAATAAAGCCCCAACACAAAGCTGTGACTTCAGTGTCTCACTGCTTTACGTGTTTGTACATAAGAAGGAAAAGATACATGTGTAAGAATGTTCACTGCGATGCTGTTTGTAAAGACAAGCATCGTGAACAAGTCCCTCCATAAGGAAATGATACCTCGAAACCCCTTTGTTAAAAAGAATGAAGCAGACCTCTAATATGAAAAGATCTTAATGTTATACTCCTCAGTGAAAAAAGCATCTAGTAGAAAGGCCCATTTGTGTAAAAATAAAGATGAAAATCTATCTGTGTATCTATCGCTATCTGTCTATTGATCAATCGATTGATCTATATACATATATATTTCTGCATGTGAGTATATAATTAGGGGAATTCAGAGGAGATACATAGACTTAATGGGAAGAGATACATAGACTTAATGGGCACTGAGTAGGAAGACTCACTATAATTTGTCTCATATACATGATTGAAGTCTATGGTCTAGATATACTTTATATTTTAAAACATGGTAGTTTGACTTTTGACACATTTAGGTGATTTTTTTACAATATTTTGAAAATAACCTGAAAATTTCCCATTATTTAAAAATTGTATCTAGATCATTGTAACTATTGACTATTTAACTGACTTAAAACATTTAGATGATTGATATTTAAGTGACTACTTAAAATAATTAGATGATTATTTTTTTGAATACTATACCTTATCTACATTTTTTACCTGTTGTCAATTTCAATTTTAATTTGAAATTGTTTGCCGTGAAACCTTTTATATATGTACACATTCATATTGTTCTAACTGACCATTATAGCAGATCAATGAATTAGAATCTAGTTAAGCCAGAGCCATGGGACTTTTGTTTAAAGTTTTCATGTCCAGTAATACGGGTCATCTTTTTTCTATATCTATTTAATGATATAATTGAGAGCCCACTTTTGCAATTGGGATAACTCATTCTAATTCTATGTCAATAACTCCCTGTACATACTTTAGAAAGGAGAAATGTAGTCAATACCAAGATAGATTCTGTTATAGGATTTCATCATTTTAGGAGCAGACATAACTAATAGCCAATCTTATAGTATTTCTATAAAATCAAAACTCTTCCCTCATTTTTACTCCTCTTGACATGATGGCTTTTTCTACTCTACCCCTGTAACTGCCCTTTCATTTTTCAAGTCCATATTTCCCCACAAAAACCCCTCCGCGTAAATGCAGAAATTCTGTGCATGACGCAAGTTGATACACGTGTTGTCATAGTTAGAAAACGACGATCAGAGAATCCCAAACGTACCTACATACAAATTTGCACAATCTGTCTAGATTCATTAATCCCCAAAGATATCTGAGAACCTACTAAGTTCTAGCAATGACATTTGACCAACAATAAAACAACAAAAACCAGTGCCTGTTCCTATATTCACGTTGCATCTTACGTAAATCTATTCAATTATTCTGATATCAGGAACACATTACATAGTTTCTGAGCTACTGTAAAATGAGCCACGCAGTTTTATGAGCTCCCTATCAACAAGCGTGTTGAGCGGGAAAGTGGAGAACCACCATAGGACTGCTGTAGGCGAGACTTTCATTTGGGGTGGGGGAGTAGACAACTAGAGCCACATCTGACTGTGATGGTTTTCTGCCATTTTTAGGTTTTTGCTACCAGTTAATATTGCTAGGAAGCTCTTGATAAAAAAATAGCTTTCACGTCAAAATATCGAAAATGAGATTGAGAAAAAAATCACCTTACCATTTTTTTTTAAAGAAAAATTCATTATTGTATCTTTTTGCAGTGGTCGAATGAAGATAAAGAAGAAAACGAGGATAAAGGTATTTCGGAGTAGACAGGGCGAGGGTGAGGCGTGGCCCTTGTTCAGTAACGCCACTTGCAAAGGCTAATTAAGTCTTTGACATTAATTCCTTCTGAAGTGAAAAGGTAAGTTCAATCAGGACCCTCAAACGAGAAGGTGAGGTTCCCACAGCTGGGCTCTAGACAAGTTGCCTGGGATTTTTCATCCACTGAAAAGTTAGCTGTGCTATTGATTGGGAGAAATATTTTAAGTTTCTGCAGGCCCTTTAAAATTACAAAATTATAAAAAATATCAGCAGGACCTTAGAGTTCATGTAATGCAATATTCTCCTAAGTACAGATCAGGTAAGGGAAGCTCAGAAAACTGAAGTGCCTAGATTGATAGCCTTTCCAGTTATATCATGTTTCTTTGTTTATTTAGTGGCTTCTTGCCTTAACACATTACCATTGGTGCCATTTATCTCCAGATAATAATGGATCATATTATCTAACTCTGCATTTAAACAACTGACCTTGTCTCAGGAGAGGTGTGGGCTTTGCCCCTGGGAGGCAATCTGTGCGTTTCTGATGTGATTATCTGTGTTTAGAATAAGGATAGGCCATGCCCAACAGTTTTAGGCTGGTGGCTGCCCAAGTCAGAAGGACCAAACATGTGATTCAGGTGGGGGACTTTGGGTCACAACATATCCGTTGAATTGAAGGCTCAACTCAACCATGTGGACAATCACTCAACCAGTCTTGTCTCTGTGATAAAGTAAACACGCTGAACACCAAGCTCAGGTGAGCATTCATGGTTAGGAACACTGTGCACCTTGTCACACAGCTTAGCCAGGAGAAGGTGTGACTCAATGGGGAGAGGGTGGCCAGAAGTGCTGAGTGAGCACCCCTCCCAGGTTCTGCCTTCTTCGTCTGTTGCCTTGACTGATTTTATTCTACATCACTTTGCCTGCAATATGCCTTAATCATATGGATAATAAACTTCCTGTTAGTTCCTTGAGCCCTTCTAGTGAGTTATCAAAACTGATGGTGGTTTTGGGACTTTGCCCTCACCCAACACTTGCAGATGGTGTCAGAAGTCAAGGCGGTTTTGCGGGAACTGTTCCCTCAAGTTTTTCAGCATGGCTAACATTGTATATTAACTGAAAGAGTCACACATACATTTTTCTTTAAAGTTGCATTGCCTAATTTTGGAATTGATAAAACGAAATTACGAAAATATTCCCTAGAGAAAGGGGCTGTGATGCTTCATTTTTTTTGTCAACTTGGGTAGACCACAGTAACCAGACATTTGGTCAAATATTATTCTAGATCTTTCTGTGAAGATATATTTTTTAGATGATGGTAACCTTTATATCAGCAGACTTTTGAGTGAAGCTGATTACCCTCTATTGTGTGGGTGGGTGCCATCTAATCAGTTAAGTTGAAGGCTTATTAGAGCAAAGACTGAACCCTCTCAAGGAAGAAAAATCCTGCCAGTAGACTATGTTTGGGTGGGAACTACAATATCCACTCTCCCTGGGTCTCTAACCTTCTAGCCTGTCCTGCAGATTTTGGACTCATCAGCCTCAACAATCACATGACCCAATTCCTTAAAATCAATCAATCTCAGCCTTCTCTCTCTCTCTCCCCTCCCTTCTTCCCTCTATCCCTCTGTCACTTCCTCTCTCTGTCTCTCTCTATACACAATTCCTATTGGTTATGTTTATCTAGAGAGCCCTGACTAATATAGAGGCACAAGTTTTTATGTATGGATAATACCTGCAGGCACTCTAAAGCTTGGAAATCTGAAAGCTGGAAAATCACAAAGGGTAAGATCAAATTTATTGTAACGGAATTTCTAAGTGTTTTCTTACAAATGTCACATCAACAACTTCCAGGGTTCATAAACACTAAAGTAATATGTAATCGAATAAAATATTTACAATTTATGTGAAGCCCTCTCGTATTGGACATCATTTACTCAATTTGGCACTAGGCTACACGAAGACTCATATAATCAACAAGAAATAAAAAGTTATAATGAGCACAAGGAGAGAAGTGCTGACAACTGCCTCGCTTTCCTTTTCTTTATTGTTACAAGTATTGGTCAAAACGCTTCTGGGCTACGGGAAGCTATGAAAAAGTTAGTTGACAGAGTTCCACTTCCTCTTTTTCTGCAACCGTTCTTAGAGTGTGGCCCCGAGGAAAACAGTGCTGTCAATAAAAAAACCTCTTTTTTGATGAAGAACCTTTTTTGGACCACACCTGTCTGTACATGTTAGGGTAGCCAGAAAGAAGAGGGTTGGGAGGAGACAGGGGGACGGGAAGGGAGGAGGAAGTGAAGGGAGACAAAAGGAGGAGATGAGGTCATTCTTAACAAAAGGTGCAGCTACCAGAATGGCCAGAACTAGTTTCAGTGGCCAAGAGCAGGTCCAGGACGCCATCTCGTCCCGCAAGGTGGACTTTAGCTAAGTAGGATGGATTCTAATATTATTAGCATCCTGGGCAGGGAGAATCTCCACCCCCTGTGCAGCCATGACAGTTCTGAGAAGAGCCAAATTGGGACAAAAATCCCTTCTCCCACCGGGAAGCAGTGGTAAGCGAGGACCTGCCTGAGAACGCCTATAACGACCCCCCTAAATCTTGACTATTTCCAGCCCTCATTCTGATAAATTCCTAAGCCTCTTTGTTCTTTGGGGGAGCTGCTCTTCTCCTGGACTACCCGCTCCCACTATTTTGGGGGTGTACTACCTTATTTCTTTTAATAAATTCACGACTTGCTTGGCTTACTCAGTACATCCTTGAATTCTTTCCTGTGGTTTAAACCAAGAACCCCCTTTCCAGCAATCTGTACAGTGTGTAAGCGGTCCATCCTCACTGGTTGGTATAGCTCATAAGCTTTTTGGGGAATACAGTTCAACCAATAACAATATCTTAACAACAATAATTCAACAATAACAGTATCTTGGAGAAGGCACTATATTATTTCATATTATTTCATATGATATGAGTTGTAGGTGAGGGGAAGAAAGGTATTGAAGAAGGACCGTTATCTATATTTCAGAATGTGTGTACTTACAATGACTATATATTTAATAGATAATGTATGAGTATATATCATATACATTATATATTACATATTAAATGTATGAATGTTTTGCCTATTTAAGAAAATCAATAAGCAAAAAGAAAAGTTGCAGAGTAAGGTATTTTCTGACCCTACTTCAATTTCTGAAAATAAAACGGAAGTTGTTTATACAAGTGTGTAAATGCAACACCAAGAGTTGGTAGTAATTACGTCTGGGGAGGAAATCTTAGGTTTTAAAGAAAGTATACAGGGATTTCATCTTTCATTTTTCTTCTCTTTCTATTTAAAAAGTTTCATGATTTAATTTTACAAGTTCAAAGTTCTTTTAAAGGTCCCCCTTTGGGATTCTTTAAAGGAGTTTAAGTAAGTTCTGGAATGTGGCCTGAAGCTCCAGTCTCCTGCAGAGGAAACAGAGTGATGACTTCAGAGCTCCTGGGAACCCTGAGGTCACCCACCCCTGCACACAGGGCTTGGGGTCTGTTTGAGTCCCAGTGAGCAGAAAGTCCCTTAAAAGAGGCAAGTCACATGTCCCAATTCCCTTTCACAGATGAGCAAGAATGTCTGAGAAGTTAAACCATCAAGAAAAGTAGGACTAAAATCTGTTGTCCACGTGCTTCCCTCACGACCCCACCGTCTGGCCTCTCACTCAATTCTTGTTTGTGTCTTTTCTCTCTCTCCCCGTTAGAAGGGAAGCATTTCCAGAACAGTACCCTGTGCATCTTTTGCAACAGTGCCCCTGATGGCCTAGAGCAGTGCCTGCCGCCTGGTACACACACAGAATGAATGACAGAGCTTCTAGCAAAGGCGCTTATCATTTATCTGACCAGAACGGCCTTGTAGCTAATAAATTACCACATGGCAGATATAAGTATGTGTAACTTCATGTACGAAATTGCCTCTTGAGACTCCTTTTAAACTTCAGATCTTATTCTAACTAATCATGAATTTTAAATGACTACTTCTCATCACAATGCGAACACCCATAAAATTTTAAAACTATGGAGTTAGTAAAAAAAAAAAAAAAAGATGATTCCACGTCATCATGGATTGTGTTGCTAATAGCTGCCAACAAAGAAAAACGACACAAAATAACAACAACAAAAAAAAGTTCAATGGTAAGTAAACAATCCATATCTGATTTCAGACCAAGATCAAAAGTTGTCTCCATGTGGAACTGGGGCCTGCTTTAGAATTCCGATTTAAACACAAATGGGGGCATAAACACACTGCTTTTGAAAGCTCCTCTTACCAGAGAGGCACTTAGCACGCCAATGTGTAACATAAATTTAGATTACAAATGCCAGCCCAGAAACATTTCTGCTACATCTCATTCTCTACTCCCAATAGATGTGGAAAGATAACTAGTTAATGAAATAACTATAATTCAAGTACAATACTGACGTAAAGTCCCATAAGCTTCCCCAAGTAGCTCTGCTTTTTGACAGTGCAGAGTTCCTTACTCAGATAGATCTTTTGGCTCAGCGACAGTTTTACTAGAATAAAGGATGGGCAAGAATTAAAGTGCCGTAGAGTAGTTAAATATGAGCAGATGTAGTTAAGTTCTTTCTCTTCTGCTGTCCCCTAATTCTCATCAAATGTCAAACCCATCGTATGCATGTGAAATTGAGTCCGCTGCACAATATTTTAGGATAGTATCCAAGTTATTCTCATTTACTTTTTTCTAAAATCAAAAGATAGAATTCCACAGTACATTTAAGAAATCATCTATCTTTTCACTTGGATTCTGTTAGGTGTGTATCACATTGTATCATATTTTTAGTGCAAAGATGCTATGTATTTTTAAAGAAATGAAGACATTGAACAATTGAGTCATCCTTGCCTTCACATAAAAAGTATAAGTAGTGAGTAGATTGGGGGAGGGGAGTTATCACTTTGTGAGAGGTTTAAATCTCTATTACATTGTTTTGTATACCTGAAACTAATTTTAAAAAAAGAAAAAGAAAGAAAAAAAGAATCCTGTCTACATCATAAAAAAAAAAAAAAGAATAAGGGGTAAACCTGATGTGATCAGAACTTAACAGAGGTGGTATTTGTAGGAGAAAGTTAGTCATTTCCGAATAAAAAGAACTCTAATAAACAGATAAACAATTAACTACAAAAGGGTAAACCCAGAGTTCCAAGACCTCTTATCATCTTATAAAATTTTATAATTATATGCTGAGTGGCAACAGAGATATTTTGTTGGTTTCATTTTTAGATATACTATACAGAAACCCCTACAGTTAAATTAGAAATTATATTTACAAAATCTTCCTTATATTTTAATGGTCAGAACGCAACATTATAGAATTCTGAACCTGGACAGTGCTATGAGATCAAATTATCTAAATTCTCATTTTACATATAATGAAACAAATACCAGTTGAAATACTGTATATGAGAGGATATGAAATTATCAATTTTTCAAATAGCAAAAATTATAAATAATATAAATAGTCCCCTCAGTGTTACTTTATAATTCAAATATTTTATGTGATTTTAAATAGAAGCCCTTTAATTTTATAGACTATCACAAAACGTCTATTCTCTAAAATAGTTTAATTAAAAAACCCTTGAAATTGTGAAATTTATTAAGATGAATGGATAGGCATTGTCACCAACTGAAAGACAGTTTATATTGACTTAACAAACAAAAACAATTTAATTTTATAGTTTTAGACAATTTTTCCACATTCCAAATATGTAACAATCATTTGTAGTTTTCCTTTGGTTAAAAATGTGAAAAAAATTTAAAAATACTAAATTGAGAACTAACACAAGTTTTTGACTGGTGGCAAAAATATTTAAACGTGGTTTTCTAAACTTATAAAGGAAGTGATATATAGAGATTTTCCTGTGATTGTAAAGGGAAACATCTTACTAATTACAGGAATGTTAAACTACATGGGTCAAATACAACAGGTACATTTAGTGGAAATCAGAATTAGTGGCATTAAGGTAACCGTTACAACTTCCAAAGCGTTCATTAAACATGGCATTTAATTTTTCTTTCGGCAATAAAAACCACTAGAGTTTCATTCTATTAGCTGTAATATTTTTATAAGTGCAAATAAAGAAATTTTATTTAAAGCGTACCTATCTAATTACTTTGAAGTAAAAACACAATGTGAGTGGAATTGATTCCTATTATTGCAAGAAAACAGAGTAAATGAAATGAGTCAATTTAGAATTGGAAATACCAGAGAAATGCAAATGAGAATTGAAAACCCACCACCGTTCTTTCACTGAGGCCCTCAGTTTTTTCACAAAGCTGAGTGCTCACCAGACCATTTAAATTCCTCGTGGATTCTGGTGCTTTGTCCCTTGTGAACAGAAGCTGCCAGTTGTGATTTTTCCACTTGAAGCACTGTTACAAACTAACATGCTTTATTGGCACACAGAGCTTGCAGTACCAACCAACCCGCATTCTCCCCGTTGCTGCCCATGGGCGCCTAAGATAACCCTGGCAAGTATCAGTCACTTCAGAATACTCTCCAATATTTCCACGTCATGCTCTATTTCTTCCACCTTCCTCCCTCACAAGCGATTTTATTTACTTCCTTTTGTCGCAAATTGCATTTATGTTAAAAAGTGGGATGGAAAGCCTACATGAATCTCTTCCAGAAAAGCGGGAAAGGATATTTCCTTCAGCAAGATGCTAACGTTCAGCACAATAACAAAATAAAGGCGTTTAAAAGCATCCATCTCTGCAACGTGGGACCCTCCCCTCCAGGCTGTCATCCTGCTCCCAGGGGCTGGAAAGCGCTTTCCCGTTCTCCTTGTGGCTGCGTCCCAGAGCCCACCAACGCCCAAACGCAGCCCTTGGGCCATATTCCCTGGAAACCCCCATTCCACTTTCTTTCCAATCCCCTTTCAATCACCCCTTCCTGACCCAGGGAGGTGGCAATTCAAGTGACAACGGTGTGAGACCAGAAAACAAGAGTGACACTGGGGGTAAGACAACACGGAGTCACCAGGATGGCGGACAGGCCCCCAACACCACCTTCCAGATAAGGCACAGTGGGGGACGGGGGTCCCGTCCTGCCAGAGCTTCACAGTTCTCCAGAGGAGCCACCGTCTCTCTCTACTCAAAAACAAGATGATGCAAGCGAGACAAGACATACCTGTGATCCAGGCGTGAGCAGCAAGGCAGGTCAGCGGACACCACCTCCTCTTCCAGGTTCTGCAGGCACTTAGCACACTGCCCTGGGCCGGGTTGAGGACCACGACGAAGTTACACAGCGGTATTCACGCGTGTGGATAAAAGGAATTCAGGTATCTGAACCCACGACATGGAGGCGGCCACCCCAGAGGCCGGCCCGCCTCACAAACTAAACCTACGTCAGCGGGCGTTCACAGGAAACACCTGTCAAGGAGAGCGAACCTTCACCAATCACAGCCCTCCAGCTCGACTTGGCTCTTTGACCTCCTGACCCGGAAACAGAAACTGATCGCCTTGGGAGGACATCCCCGACCTCCCAGCCCGCTCCGCCCTGTTGCCATGCTGACTGCTAATGCTGGACACAGCTCACGCTTACAATGTTACTACACTATTTATTCACAATGTTTCCTAAGCTGTACTTACGTCCCCGTGACTATTTTGTAACTGCCAGTTTGGATTTCTTAATCCCTTCATGGGATGATCACTTCATCAGTTATATAAATATGGAACCACTATGGTATACACCTGAAACTAATATAATAGTCCATGTCAGCTGTAATTGGGGGGGGGGGGAGAAAAAAAAGAAACCTCGTTCTTGCCCAAAACCCCTCGGAAAAAAAATGCTCCACTGGGCCGGCCGAGTGGCGCGATGGTTAAGAACTGGCTTGGGACGCCGGAGGACCCCGGTTTGGATCCCACATATGAGGGCCAGTGACACTGCCTTCCACAGCTGAGATGCTGAACAACAGCTCAACCTGGAGCTGGGCTGCTGTGAGTAGCCGGCAACGGCGTAGGCTGCAGACCCTGCTGCGGTGGGTTGCCATGGGCTACCGTGTGTAGCCAGCAGCCAGCGTGAGCGGCCAGCAGCCGCAGTGAGCGGCCGTCCAGAAGCCGGCGACTGATCTGCCTCACCGGGGAAGAGCGCAATGATGATGCCAACTTGGGCCAGTGAAGCAACGTCCTCCACAACTAGACTGAAGAACAAAACGACAGCAACTTGTCTGTTCCCCTTCCCCCAATTCCCCAGCGCTGTTCCCATCCCCCCAGTTCCCCAATAAAAATCTTAAAAAAAAAATGCTCCACTGCCTGGGAGGCACTGCCCTCCCCTGATGCATGGATTGTCCTCCCTTGAATAAAGGACATCAAACTTTGTTACTAAATTGTATTATTTTTGTCATTTAACAATGTAGCAACACATAGATACATATGCTATGTATCTGGTACTGCGAACATGACATTTACAGAAGCATAAAGGTAGGCAAGTTGGGCAGTTTCTATAGTTAATATGCCTGGCTTTTGTCTGAAGATACAATTAAGTGCCCGTATCCACTTAAAAAACTTGACAAACTCTAGAGGCTGCAGAATCCCTGGCCTCTGAGGTCATGGATGCTGACACGGCTGAACACGGCCTCACCAGGAATGCTCCTACAAACTCTGAAAACAAGGAAAGAAAGATCATTAAACTTTGCTTTCCTTTTAGAAGGCTTCTGTGGAAAGTTTTTCCCTCCCAGGAACAGTAGGAGTGTAATTCATCCGAGTAGTTGAAACCTCTTCGGCAGTGGCTATGCACAGAGGAAGAGAAGAAGAACAACAAAAAGCGCCCAAGTGTGACGAGATGAGATCACCCAGAGAAGATGCTGTGAAATTCTTCCAAGACTGAGGACATTTTCAGCCTGCAGAGCTGACCTAGAGCTTTCTTTATAGCATTCTCTCCCCATAAATAGAAAATAACCTGAATTCAACAATGTGTGATGAGTCCTTACTCAGCTTCTTATTTTATTTTGCTCAGAAGCACTGAAACTTCTTTTTCTCTCTTTGGGGGTTTTGAGGAATGCACCAGAGCACATCCACACCAAATTCTGATTGGAAAATACAGCCTGATGAAGGGGAGTATAATGGTTACAAACAGCATTAAGCACTTGTCCCCTCACTGAGCTCAGCCCTCTCTTTTCCTAATGCCACATTTGGTGACTTGGATCATTTTCTTTCCTGCCTCTTTTTCATGTATGAGGTTCAGACTACCAGTCTGAGGCCCTTTTTCATTCTCTATGCTAGAAAAGTCCCATTTCTTGACCATTGTATGGTTATATTTTGCTGCTTTTCTTATTACAGGAATGCCTTGGTTTGCAAGCATAATTTGTTCTGGAAACAAACTACTCGTATTGCAAGACATCGCTCGTGTACCACGTTAAAATGTATTGAAATGTTTGTTCGTCTTGCGGAACACTTGCAAACCATGTTACTTGAAATCCAAGGTTTTAATGCTTAGAATGAAAATCGCTTTTTTTGTTGTTTGCTTGTTTGTTTTGTTTTGTTTTTGTCTAAAATCCAGTCTGCAATCGCCTGACTTGTCAACAACCAGCTGTGTGAAGTGGCCTATTCAAATGGAGGGGTCTCCCTTTTCATATGGTTGGGATCTAAAAGCTAGACTAATCTGATGATTGCTACAAACTGTATCCATTTCCATGAGACACAGACACAAGTAAGGCCATCATCCCCGGATGTTAAGTTTACTCGATGATGACACTCAAATCTCTCACCTTCACCTCTAAAACATCACAGTAATGTTTGAGGAGCAACAGGAAATTCACCAGTTCTGTAAACCGGCAAAATCTTATGTCTATGTCAGCTGGCTATAACCAGGGAATTAACTCTAAGCGAGGCATCACAGGGGCTTCCAGCTCTGCCTCATACATAAAGGCACTACTGCTTTTATATGCAACTAAAAGAAATTGCTGCCGTAACGTTCAACTGCTCTAGCACGCGTCTCCAGCACTTCGGAGGGAAGAGTGTGACATAAATCTCACAAATGGCAGAAGGAACACATGGCCAGAGTTGGCATCCTTCACAGTGGAACGGCAGGCGCATATGTGCCTGGGAGAAATCTCATCTAAGTCTTGTCTGGATTCTGAATTAAATCAAACAAGGGATTTCTCTTCCCCAGTGTTTAGCGCCAAATTGACAGAAGAATAACACAGCACTCTCCCAAATGTAATCTTTAGTTCATGGGACCATATTTCCGGGCATGCAGTGCACAAGGGTTTTCTGCGATTTGCAGATGAGAAGCCTGCAGCGGGGAAGCGTGGAGTGACTGTAAGATCCCTGGTGGGAGAGTCCCTGGCTCCGGGCCCACCCAGAAGCAGCTGCTTCGGGCTCTTCTCACTCAAACATTTCAATAACAAGTTTTACGGTGTTCAAAATACTTTACAAAATGGCAGGTCCATCTACTTGAAGCTGACTGTATATCATTCCACCCTCTATATGCGATAAGCTATAACTTTTATTAATGGGAAAAGTTGTGAATCTAGCCACAGCATGATTAAAACTATTATAACTATTTTTATAAGAAATTAGTACCTTACAGATAATGTAAAGGGCTCATTGGAGTTCCAGTAATATCTACTTATCGATTAAATGGGGTTACGTGTTTCCTCTATGGCATAAGTCAGCACTCTTTCTGTAAATAGCCAGACAGTAAATATTTACATTTTAGAACACCTATTCAAGCCATCCTGAATCTCTGATTCAAACACGTCAAGATGGGATTTTTTCCAAATTTCAAAAAATTCACTAACTAGTTTGTCTTATTTGTTACCTGTTTTTTTGCAATCATTGTCTCACTGCATGTGTCAGTTTAGAAATGTGCAAAATTACATATGTAACTTTTTTTCTCTAAATTCAGCAACTATGAAATATCTCAAAAACGTATCCCAGTCAGCCCCCACTAAAACAAAGAATAAGTATAGGCTGTGTCTACTAAAAATTTAAAAAGGAATTGGTCATTACAATGAATGTATTAATTTAACACACTTTTGTTGAGAACCAATGTTGCTGAGCAAAGCACACAAGACCCCAGCCCTCCTAGAGTTTACAGTTTCATAACATACAGCTTTTGTTTGTTGATGTCATTGTTTTTATTATCCAGGACTGTTGTCCTCACCTCTGAGGGAAACCCAAGTAACCAGATTAGAAATCAAAGTAGAATTTTTATTGACTTACATACTTCAAGTGGCATCAGGGAAAAGCGTAACGTCCCCCAGACCATCTCTACACTCCGAAAGCCTGGGGGGAAGTCTCTGATTTGCCCATGTGGGGTCGTCTTCTCCTACTGTGCTCAGTGGGGCCAGGTTGGATCTCTAGTGATCCCTACAATTTATTTATTATTATTATTATTATTATTATTATTATTATTATTATTATGGAATAAAAATGTGTAACCTGAGATCTATCCTCTTAACGAACTTGTGACTAGTACACTATGGTTAACCACAAGTACAATGCCGTATAGCAGATCTCTAGAGATCTTCCATCCTGTGTAACTGAAACTTTATGCTCATTGAACAGCAACTCCGCATCTCTTCTCCCCAACAAGTTGGCGACCAACTTTCTACTTTCTGCTTCTATGGGTTTGACGACTGTACGTACCTCCTCTAAGCGGGGTCCTGCAGTATTTGTCTTTCTGTGACTGGCTTATTTTACTAGGCGTAATGTCCTCCAGGTTCACCCGTGTCGTCACACATGATGGGATTTCCCTCTTTCGAAGGCTGGATGATATGCATATACATCCAACATTACAATATTTCCTTTATCCGGTCATCTACTGACAGACATTTAGGTGGCATCCACATTTTTCTTTGGTAAGGAGGGGAGAACATTTTCAGTGTGAGAAAGAAAAGGGGGAATCCACTTCTTCCTTTTGAGAAGAGGCTGGTTGGACAGGCCCATCTCTCTTTACTCAGAAAGCCATATTACTTCATCCTTCACATGTATCTGTTGTAGTTACAAATGATGGTGACATGCAAGGCGCACTGAGGACTCGAGAGAAGATCTGGAACTCATCGGGACCATCCGGGCCGACTTCCTGAGGGAGCTGCAGGAAGAGACGTGGATGGTGGATCACAGGCGACTGGAGAGCAGGCAGGGAGCCTTCGGGGCACATGGCAAATTCCAGGTAAAGGCAAGTAAGGGGAGAGCATGGATGTTTCAGGACCTGAACCAAGTCACCGCCCTGGAGGAATGGGATCCGGAAGTGAAGGGCTGAGCAGCAATCTGGGGCTGGGGAGGTATGCCGGGGCTCCCGAGGGCTTCGGTGCTCTCCTCAGAGTGATGTCTCACTATCGGAAAGAACAGTCAGCAAGCTGATCTCACATTTCAAAAATACCCCTCTGGCTGAAGTACGCCTCTGGACTAGAGGAGGTTAAAGTGATATGGAGAGCGGTCAGCTAGGATGTTCTTACAGTCATCTGGGTGGGACACTGAGCTTGAACTTGGGAGGCAGCACTGTGAAGGTGACTGGGGACCCTGTACCTGCTAAAAGGGGCGAGCCTGCAGGACATGTCGCCACATCTATTCATTCCATCCCAGGTCAGGGTGCAAAGTCGCGCTGTGTAACCTGGGTCAGCCTGTCCGTTCCCAGCCTCTCTCCGTGGCCCAGCTCCCTTCAATTGAATTCTATCCCAAATACTTGGGGAGCACTGATTCTGCGTGATGGGAGACTCTTCAGGAGAAAGACAGACCTCTTCATAGAGTATTTATTCTTCATCTCGGTAATCCCACATCACTAAAACCAGGACGATACGCTCTGTCACACAAAAATAACTATACCAGTGAGTAAACAAGTAGAAACATGTATAACTATTAGAGAGAAAAACAATTAAAGCTCAAGGCACTCCATCTACATAGGTAACTGTGATAGTATAAAAATAGAAATCACATATACTGTCCATTAAATAATAATTTAAATATTTTAAGAAGAAATTTTTTTCTAAGATTTTAAAATTCACAACAAAAATATTTGTTTTTAGCCTCTCCTTGCCTTGGCTGGCTCCAAAGTTTAAAAAGCCAAAAACGTGCTTTTCTTCAAAGGAACCAGGGCTGACTTTTCATATCGAGTCCCAATTCTCTTACTCTCTTGAGAGGCTGACTCTGGTGTTCAGAGACTACAAAACGCGTTTAGACCCAGCTTCACCTGACTCCAGAGATGAGAGATACCTCTCACTTGAACACTCTTTACCAAAGCACGTCTTTTAGATTCAGAGAAAAATGCAATATAAGACTCTAAAAACAAAGTGTGTCAAAAAACGAAGTGTGTCAAATTCTAGCATGTCAAATGGTCCTTGGTACTCCATTAAATGAAACGTGTAAGTTATTCCCATCTGTCCTCAAATGTTGTTGTCTTTCATGTTTATGACTTGTTTTTAACAACAATAGATCATTTCTGCGGATACACAGGCAAGGCTAACATAATGCTTCCTTATCCTGACATCGGGTGTTTACCAGGGGGAGAGTATGTTTCCTGGTATTGTGAAAATACTAATGTTACAATTGCTCAAGAAATTTCCAACATGGGGAGTGTGGATGCTCAGAACAACATATAATCCTTACTGCGCAGGCCAGGCCTCTGTACCCAGCGCTTTCCTCAATCATCTTTCATGGCAGTTGTCACAAAGAGCATCTGAAACTTGCATGTGAACCTGACTCATCCGCTGGCCCCACTGGGTTAATTGACCTGAATGCTTCAGATTCTTACGTATTAAAATAACAAATAACCCTCTGAATGACATCTAGTCAGTAGGCATGACAGGCAATCAACGCAATCCTCTCCAGAAGGACATGAAACTCCTGTACGGAAAACGCCCAAGGATCAGCGCTGTCACCAGTAACTGCTGTAAATGTTGCCTCTGGGAAATGTATTTATGTAAATCTGCAGAAGAATCCACTGACAAGGAGCAGGGAAGGCAAGACCTTCACCGTGACATGTGGGAGTGTGTGCAGCAATCGAGAGAAAATGGATACAGAAGGAGCGTAAAATATGATTCAAGCTGTCGGTCTACAATTGTCATTGAATGAAGCCAATTTACAATGAACTTCAAGTCGAGTTCCATCTAGTCTGGTACGGGAAAGCGAAGCAGAGGTCAAATAAAGGTTCAAAGGGCAATGTTATCTGGAAGTCCATTATAAATTGTGAGAAATAATGTACTGCATTACTCAAAAGGCTGCCATAAATTCATCAACTCCTAAAAAGTAGATTGCTATGTTTCTTAGCTAAAAACTAGAAAACTTTTTTCTTATTTTTTAATACATCAAAAGAATAACATGCAGATTACGTATCATGATCACACTCAAGCAAATAAATACATTTCCTGCTAAATACTCACAAATTCTAGCAGTCTAACAAATGTGTAAAAATTAAAATATAATTATTTTTTTCTCTGCCATTACTGATTTGAGAGAAAATTCTCTCTCCCTCTCTCTCCCTCTCTCTCCCTCTCTCTCTCTCTCTCTCTCTCTCTCTCTCTCTCTC
>NW_017732493.1:50717-101513 GCF_001890085.2 Hipposideros armiger | reverse complement strand
CTCTCTCTCTCTCTCTCTCTCTCTCTCTCTCTCTCTATATATATATATATATATATATATATATATATATTTGGCATTTTCTAAAACAAACAGAACACTAATAAGGAATCATTTCCAAAATTTAAGATGAAATGATTTTGCAATAATAATACTACCTATATTTCTAAAGGATTGTTATTATCACATAAGTTCCACAAAATGTTTTAACTGACTTCACTGTTCACAGAGAAAAAAAAATGTTCATTTTCTTATAATTGCCTAATCAAGTAAACCTTAATTGCAATATGCTTTGAGTGCCTTTCATAATACTTTATAATTCTAACCTAAAATTAATGATTTGGTTGCATTAATTAAACTTAGAAAAGAAAATTTACATGGTTCATTAAAAAATAAAATCCTTAACAGATGTTATGTTTCCTTGCTCAATATCTTATTTTAAGTATATAATTAAATTAAATTTTTTAACTTATATAAAACACTAAAAAAATAAAGTATGCAATGTAGGAAAATTGTTGAAATTCTGCAATTAAAATATTAAATACACACACACACACACAGAAACTAAAAGGAGATGTATTTTATGAAATACATTTTTAAACTTCTTTACAAAACATGGAAACTTACTAGATCAGTGTTACTAGTTACTTAGTAACTGAGTAGTAGAACCATCAGTTAATACATGCTATAGGCTATAGTATATTTGAAGAAATTATCTATCAGGCGTCAGGACAAGCACAGAAGAAGGGAAGTGCAGTAATTGAAGATATTAGACATTCACTCTGTGCCAAGCATATTCAGGAATATTAAGTTATCTAAATTTGTAACAATACTGCAAATGAAAATATTCTCCAATTTTCACACTAATTAAACTTAAAAAATGTTCTAGGAAGATTTCTCTAATACTCTCTAAATTTTTCTTTCTGAGATATTCATTTTGCCCTTTGCTTGTATGTAAATCTATCATCTATCTATCTATCTATCTATCTATCTATCAATATCTGTGTTTGTTTCTAGCTATCATCTTTTCATTTTGTTTAACAGTCTGTTCTGCTACAGGGCACAGTTATGGCTGTGATACTATTATGAATTTACTGATGTTAGTTACACCGAATGCCATTTTTATCTGTGTTAATATTTATTTGCATTAATCTAATCTGTTTTAGCATATTCACTCTGAAATTAAGGACACTATTTGTTCAATCATTTTCTATAGCAAGACTTTCAAATAGTGATTGGTTAAATATTTAGTACCTAATCCCCTGGGCTGAGAATAGTTGAGGGCAACTGTGAGACCTCACCTGCCCCTCCCGCTGCAACAGGAAGCTACAAGAAGACACCATTTTGCATTATCACGTGTTGAACATATACTGTGTACAAAGCAATGCCTGCAAACTATGGTGCCAATGAAATAAAAAACAACAAAACACCTCCGGTCCCTCTACATGTGATGAGGCAGTTAAGACTCTACTGATGGACTCCCTGGGTTTGAATGTCACTTCCCTCACTTACTAGCTCTGTGCCTCAGATCCCTTAGCTGTGAAATTGAGGTGACAAAAGTACCTACCTACCTCAGGAGGTCACTGTGTGGAATCACCACACCACCTTTCCGATGTGTAAAACAGAACAGTTCCTGATACATATAGTAGAGAGTATTTTTATTACTGAAGGCATGGATATCAACTACAAGCACAGGAAATAAACTCTGAACTTCAATACTCTGAGTTTACCTCCTTCAGTCCTCATGCATTTAATCTTTCAGGAAAGCATATGTAGAGCACCTTTCTGTGCCCAAAACCAGGCACGGGGCTTGCAAATGGTAATAAGAAATGAAGCATTCTATCAAAGATTCCGCAGTCTCCAGAAACAATGCTATAACTGTGTTTATAAGATGTGGACATCAGCCTGGGGCTCTGGGTTAATTAATAAAGAACGGATTGAGATTATTCTCTATAACTAACCCAGTGGCCATTATCACTAACAAACTCACAGCGCCTGTCTCATTTCATGTATCATTCCAGTCTGGTATAACATTACTTAAAAACCAGTGTTTAGTTTCCCCAGGACTCCCATTTTCCAAGACTATTTCCATACCAGATCTCTGTTTTCTGTTCTTTCGCCCCATAATCCAGTGTAACCCAGATGGAATTTCAGATCAGCTTATCTGCCTATGTAAGAAATGCCATCCAAACGCTCATGACATTCCACGTGCAGCACTAACCCCGGCAATGAGTCCCATTTCTCCAAACACAAATCGCCACGGGTCAGCCAGACTGACTCAGGCACATCCATCACCTCCTTTGAATAAAGCAACAATGACCAGGCTTTGAAAATATCTTCTAGAAAGGTCACTTATTGACAATTGTGTCATAGCATCCCTGTGAACAATAAATCTCATTCCTTTGTAAACAAATGGGGTATTAAAATTAGACTGCTTCTCAATGTACGTACAGCTTTGTACAACAAGGATTGACAGTGCAATATTCTTAGGTTATGGCTCTTTTTAATGTACCCATCTTGGAATGTTTATATTTGTTTTTGGTAAATTTTCCCATACCAGTTATCAAAAACATTTTTTTTATATATAAGGCTAAACAGAAAAAAAATTAAATGTCATTGCCTATCTATGCAGAAATATCCCAGAAAATTAGGCAAGGATCAAAAGATAACAAATTAAAATAATGGGGCCCTTGCATGGGGCTTTCGGCTCCACTGGGAGAGGTAGGGAGACTCCAATCGGGAATTCCCAAAGTAAATGGATACACTCTTCCAGGTCTAGATCAGCCAATTAGGCATGGAGCCGTATAAAAGACAGCCACGGCACCTCCTCATTGATGGCCCTATTATTTATTTCAGAAACATCACAAAGGCAGACACTCTCGAGGCTATCCTCAGGTTTGCCCTGTCAAGGTCTCTGACACCAAAGCAAAAGCTCCCAAGTCGGCGTAAATGTGTCTCCCAGGTGGATGTATAGTTATTCATCCATTTTGCTACCCCAAGTTAAAATGAAGCATCTATTATATCCTAACATGCAAAGGTGAATATTACAAATAAGGCATACTTTTAGATGGGAAGAACACTGAAGACCTGTGCCACTGGAAAAGCACCCTGATAGAAAATTTATAAGTACCTGAGTACCATCTGCTTGGAGTCAGTACTCTTATTCTACATTATTTGACATAAACCACTGTGTGAAAAAAAAATCCAACAGCTTATACTCGTTATCAGTGAGAAGATAACTGAAAAACAAACAAACAAAAGCATTATTTTCCTTTTTATTTAATTTGGGCTCTGTCCTTTGGACGTTCTGAAGGTACACCCAACACTGACTGTCGATTCTCTGAGGAATAGGGCTGCCACTAGCCCTGGACTCGCCTCTTTTCCTCAACTAAACCTCAAATATTTTACAAAACTCTGCCTGAGTGCAAATCATTACTCAGCAGTCACTTTCTTTCAAAAGAAGATTTGAAGATGATTGTGGAAATCCTAGCCTGAGGGTGCTGTCCCAGATCCTTCAGTTAGAGGCATAATTAGTCTTTCCTGGCAGCTAAATGCTTCTTGAAGCCTTCTTCTTTCCTTATTTAAGGGATAATGCCAGGACTACTAGTCCACATTTTCAGTGAAGGTTAAAAAGTTGCTCTAAAACCAGAGAGGAAAACAGTGGAAAGAAAACGCTATTGTTAGGTGATGTTTTGATCTTTATTTGATAGGAGAAATGTTAACCATGCGAGCAAGTTCCACTATTCAGAATGAACACTCGGCTCTCCCCAAAGTTGACCCAAATCTCTTAACGTTTCCTCAAAGAGCTGAAATTCCCAATTTCTACCTCTGTGCTGTCACCTTACAAACAGAGCAGCTTTTCTCAGAGGGGTAAACGTGGATTCGAATTGGGTCCAAGATTTAGAAGATATTTATAACTTATTTCATTCATCCTTCTTATTTAAACTTTATATCATGATAATGTACATTCCAGCTTCCTTGATTCCGTATGTTGGTTTTTTTGTTGTTGTTGTTTGTGAAACATCTCTACTTTCTTACGCTTCTCAATGATGGGATAATTGATGATAATGATACTGGTGGTAAAGATTAAAACTCTACTACGTGACTCACTCTAATACTATAAAATATGTCCAGATATTACTACTATCACATAAAAGCTGAGAAAAATTGAAGCTTAGGGGTGGACACTGACCTTCAAGGTAGATTTATAACCCAGGTGTCCAATGATTTTAACTGATTTGTACCCAAATATTTACTCACTATTGTATCAATACATATGATTTCTCAGGACTACAAAAACTTTCTGCCTGTTTGAGATTTAGGGAAATTATTTTATTTCTATCCCAGTTTATTTTATTGACTTAAATTAATTAAAAACAATTAAATGGGCAACAATCTTTCTAAAGTGTATACACAGTTATTTGAGCATTTGACTAGAAATTAGGTTTATTTGAAATGTATGGTAAATGTACATGATATATGATCGAAGTTGGGTATAGAGAAAATAAGTTGAATCCTTACAAAAAAGTCTTGGGCTTCTATTTAATAAGGTGTATTGAACATAAATATGCATCTCTTCCCCTTGAAATCTCATGAAATTGTAATGAGAGTAAAGTATTATAAGCCCACAAGGAAAAAAAAGGGAGACTACAGTAGATGAGGCATGACAAGACAGTTTTTGGAATATGAAAAGCAGATGAATTAGTGGTAAAAAAGCTTAAAATATCTAGGGTCCAATGATGTTTGTCAGGCTACAGATCAGGTACCACAAAAAGCAAGACTTCCTTCCTGTAGATGGACTGTAGGAGCTATAATGGACTACAATGGGTTTAAAGAAACATTGAGTGAGTATTAGTGAGTATTAGAACATACCCCAAAACATGTTCCTCACCCCATATTTTTCCAGGATCAATAAAGTATGCATCGCACACTTCTTGTCATGTCTTCTTATTTCTAGAGCAGACCTAGTACACTTGATCGATTTTTAAAAATAGATTAATGTCATTACTGACATTCTTGAAGAGTCCAGGCGAGTTGCTTTTCAGGATTCACCACAATCTGGATATGTATGATTTTTTTCTTCATCATTAGATGTGGGTCACACAGTGATGCACTGCAGTCTTCAATGGGTCGCATTGTGCATCCTGTCAGGCGTTCCATTATTGGTGAGGCTAACATCAATCACTCAGTTAAGATGACAACCGCCCCCCCTTTTTTTAATGCCTTACATTTAAAAGTAAACAAAACTAAACTAAAGATCCATAGGCAAATGCAGGTGAGACAAATGTATAATAAGAAAAACAGAGCAAAACAAACCAACAAAAAGCATAGAAAAAAAATCGAGCACAAAATGTTAAAGCTTTCAATACGTCAAAGACCTTCTAAAACATGACATTTATAAAATAGAATAGAGCTCTAAAAAGGAGAGAAAGAGAACAAACAAGAAATATATATTAAAATTCTATATTAAAATAAAAACTACACTGTTTTTTTTTAAAGTTGAGAATAACTGGACAAGAAATTTGAAGAATATTTCCAGAAAGAAAAGCAAAAAAAAAAAAAAAAAAAGACAAGACAGAAAATAGGAAAGAAAAGATAATAGCAGAGGGTCAACAAGGACATTCAGAAAGGGGGAATTAAGAGGATGATGGGGATGATATTGGGAAGAAAAAATAATTCAAGAACATTTATTGGAACTGAAGAACATCAATTTCTACTATTAAAGCAACAATAAACACTTGGCCTTGCATCCAATGATTAAGCGTTCTACAAGCTACATCCAGAAAAGATACACACACATTTTATACATTGAGATACACCTAAAATTATAGGATTGTCCTGCAAGATTCCTGAATATTTCCCATACATGGCTTCCTAATGAAAATAATTTTATACATGATTTTTGCAAAACTGATGTCTGAATATAAGTCAGGCCCTCTGTGACTATGATAACCATGTGAGAAAGTTGCTGTTTTCCCACCACGGTTACACTAATTAAACGTGGTACTTTAGATATATCACAGGCCTTTTGGTTTGTTTCATTTTGTCCTTTAAAACCTGTGTTTTCTATCTGGCAAGCCAGTTCTTCTGAAGTCTGACTCCCCCGAACTCCATGTAACTTCTTTCCTGCCTGAAATACCTGTCTTGGTGTCTTTTGATACCAGATAGCAGGGAGTCATATCAAGATATAAAATCATGCAATTTTAAATATCATGGATCAAGATACTAAAGCTTTCAGGCAACTCCAAAACAAAGAACACACACACACACACATACACACACACACACACACACACACACACACACACTAACAAAATCAGAAATCAAACTGGGATAGGACATCTCAAAATAAGACGCTAAAAAGTTATAGAATGTCTTTAGTATTCTAAGGGTATTTAGTATTTTCCCCCAAGACATCTCATTTGTCAAATTAATTGAGAAGAAAGGTAAACTGAAGACTTTATTTGACATACAAGTTTCAAAATTCGGCCCCCATTTACTCTTTCTCAAAAAGCTGGTGGAAGTGCTCCACCAAATAAGGAATATAAACGCCCGGAAACAGATGCCAAAACGCAGGAGATCTCATCAAAGTACCAGGAAAAGAAAGCTCACAGGATGGTGGAACAGTTGAGTCCTACCAACTACGCTGAGCAACAGCTAGCCTGGCTTCGAACACCCTTCAGGAGTCATCTCTTCAAGGAGGAAAGAAGAAAGCAAGAAGAACACAGATGAATTACTTCATGAATCAGTCCTACCAAAAAGATAAACGATTAGAAATACTGGCCTCCTTGTCCATGGCCTACTAAACCAGAGGCCCCAGAGAAGAAAGAAAATAACGGAGGAAAACAATGGCATACACAAATGGTGACAATCTGCTGGGGTCCAGGGAAGCGGGCTGCTCGAAGCTCATTGCACGAGCCGCCTGGGCCAGGAGACAGCTGACCAGGCTGTGGCAGAACCAAGGCCCTGAATGTCTGCTCACGTCCCTTTCATCGTTTTGCACAAAACAGTTTCTGCTGTAACTAGGACCTCTGGTGCAGGTATTCTGGGGGCAACATCAGGGAAACCCTAAAATGTCACTTCAAGAAAGTGAGAAAAACTCATGGGCAGCGTCTATGTACTCCTTGCCTTCCTCAAAGATCAAGGGCTGAATTACAAGCCAAGGAACGCCACCTTCAAATCCTGCTCCCCTAAGAGGACAAGTGGCGAATGAAGCTTTGGCTTAGGCGCACTCTGTGGGGTGGGCGTGCAGACTATGGGGTTGCTGAGGCCTCCGGGTTCTTCCTCCTTGGCAGGGGTCATCCCCCACAGGGTGGGTTCTTAGAGTCAGAGGAGGACTTGCTGTGGCCTTCTCGCTCTCCCAAACCTGACTAGCAGTGTGACAGCAGGGGAAAAGGCCCAGTCACTTCCAGGACATACTACCTCGAAAAGAAAGGAACATGCTGGGTGACAGGCGTCATGAAATCCATCATGGTCACAAGCGTTTTATGGTTCTGCTGGACATTTCAGAACAGAGATCATGATACAGAGAAAACGAAGCCAAGGTAAAAACGAGGCAATTACGAACACCAAAGCAAGCAAGCAGTTATCAAAGACAGGGCATAAAATCAGAGTATGATCCGTTGTCCAACTTTAACCAGTAGCTATGTAATCAGAGTACTGTGAGAAATGCAAATTGACTTAACCAAACGGACTTACAGAATGTGATACATTCTATAATGGGAGCATGGGGGGTGGATGCATGTGTGTGAGACGGGTCATTAGGCAGGAAGTAAATTAATACACAAAATGTATATACTGCGAAATACTTGTAAAACGATTCCATTTATAGGTAGGTGGATAAACTTCAGAAGAAATAGATAAGAAAGCGAAAGCTATTTATTATCCTGGGGAGCAAGACAGAGGTTGTGGGGAAAGACGAGGCATTTTTCATGGTAAGCCTGGTTGTCCTACTACGTGATTTTTTAGACTACCTTTTTGTGATCTGTTGACAAAAATTAAAAGTCAATAAAGATATATTACCATTTCATTTAATATCTGGAAAGTGGTTTTGTTTTCTTTTTTGTCTGTCTTTTAAGTGGCTAAAAGAATGTCCCCAGTTGTGAGTGGAGTGTAGACGGGGCTGACATAAGCTAGAAAAGAGGTTACCAGGCTTGAGTTTAAACTGTCTTTTTATTTTGTTTCAGATTTTGAAGTGGTTGTACTGAACCATGAAATATGATGTGAATAGATTGTTTTTAGCTGCGTTATAAACACTCATATATGTAACTTTTGAAATGTATTTGCTTCCTGGGTGTGTTTTAGTTATTAGTTTGAAAACCAAGGTCAGCCCCAGATCATTTCTTAGGGCAGCATTACCCAACCCAAGCACCTAAGTCTCTACAGGTGGAAATACGGTAAAGAAAGAACATGAAACCTTAGTAGACAAGGCCTTTAGGATGTCTGCTAGCCCTGGAAGTGCATCACAATTACAAGAAATAGAAGTTATGACTATTTGAAATTGGTAGAATTAAGGAATTTTAGACCTAGAAGGAAGCTCAGAGATGGAAAAATGGAAAAGTGATGGATAAACAGAGTTGATGCGATGTAAGGGGATAGCATTGATAATCTCAATGAGATGAGAGTTGAGATCGGTTTCACAGGTCTAGACTGAGCAAAATTCCATTTGTAGGCTCTGGTCTATAGACTGCAGAAACAAAGTCATTCATTCACCCAGCGTACTGAAGGCTTGCTATGTTCCTGGCTAGCTCCAAACAATGGCGATAAAACAGTGAACCAAAATCAGCACATTTTTGTGCCTCCAGGGGTTATTATGGCCAATCAGGCAAGTAAACACACTATTGAGGTATGATGAAATATAGTAAGGGGAAGGACATTTATTTTCTCAGTGAGGACACAGTTCCTGGTTTTAAGCAATTCATGGATTAACCAAAACACCCCAGACCAATCACATCGCTTGACTGAGGAATTAATATATGTTTTTTTTTTAAATTATCATTCAGATTGGCTATCTGTTGTCAGCAGCATTTTGTTTAACAATAAACAACCTGACAAGAAGCAACTTTCTCTTCAGAGGACTGTGCAATGATAGCTGATGCAAAAGAACATAGGGAATCAAGACCTCTTGATTGAGGTGCTGATTTTGAACTACTGAGTACATGTAATGTCTACAGTAGCTGAAATGCAATTTCAAGATAGTATATAATAACCCAAAACTTATAAATCTATTAATAAGCATTTATTGTCTCTGATGACTCAAACAGGGCCAAAGCACCAAATCCCTTCAGCTTGATTTACACTTCTCATTTCAGGGCATGCGGGATGTCTTCACTGCTGGATTCAATGATTTAAGCAGGAGTCTTGTGCTCCACTGAGCTTTATATTTCAATAAGCAGAAATGACGTCTGTACAGTGATAGTTCGAATAATGAGAGGATATAGAACGGTGTTCATTTTGCTCATTAGTCTGACAGGAAGGACAACACAGTTAACTATACACATCATATTGCATTGTTTCCATTCCCCCCACCCTATGTACATATTTCTTTGGGTAATTTTTGTAAGAGATGCTCAATGAATTTCAGAGATTTCTGTTTGTTTTTTCTCAACAGACTTTGGAGCTCAGAGGCTTGCTGTGGTCCATCTGTATGCGCCATCTGAGAGGGAGCCAAAGCTTTCTATGGAATCAGTGATGTGTCTTTCCATTAAACTAACAAATGCGCTGGAGGCGGGGGTTGTCCCTTCGTTATGAAAAAAAATAACCTAACTCATTGATACTGTTTACGCTGCCAAAAAACTTGCGGAAGCTAACAGATGATAGAAGCCATGGGTAATGGTTCCAGATAGGATAACTCTTCCCAGAAAGGTATCTCCAACTTCATAAAACATGGAATTTTACATAAACAAAATTTAAAAAAAAGAAGCTATTTTACAAATGATTTATTGTGCTTTAATCCAGAGCACCTAGGGTCAGAACCTATCAAAGGCAATCAAAATTGTAAATTTTAAAAAAGAAGGCAATGAGAAGTATGCCAATTTAATTTCTCACCACCTCAAGCACGGGAAATTCACAATACGTATAAAGTTTGAAACACATCATTTGATAGATCAGGTCCATTTATGTCATACTCAAAAAGAAATCTGCATCAAAAAATCCCCTACAGTTTAGAAGGTATGGGGTACTGAGAGATATGTAAGTTGAATTTTTTAAACAGCTTTATTTAGGTACAATTAATCTACAATAAAAACTGCCCTTTTTAATATATAAAATTTGATGAGCTTGACATATGCATACACCTGTCACCACCACAATCAAGGTAATACACATATTTATCACACCCCCAAAAGTTGCCTGCCCCCCCATAAAAAGAACCCTTAACATGAAATCGACCCTCTATACAAAGAAGCAGGCTACATAATTTCCACTCTAAGGTTCGTTTAAGTGTGCCAAACTGCTTGTGACATGGTATACATAAAATTACATTGAAGAGCTAATGTTAAATAGCTATACAAATCTAGTTTATAATGTTTGATTAATTGGGTTAAAATTGATTAGAGGAACACATTTTAGCAAGTTAAAGCTACACAAAATTAATCAGCTTGTGTCCACTACTAATGTCTCCCTAAAAATCAGCATGTTTGTGTGGCATATGATTTTTAAATTCCAGAAAACACTGCATCAACTTTTCCTGCAACATGAACTATTTCACATCCACCATTGTTTCCATGACACTAAATAATCAATTATTTCAATGAAAACATCAGCTAGATGTCTTTTTAGCAATAGTGGGATTTCAAAAGAACAAAATAAATTTGGAGGAAATTTATCAGTGAAGGGGAAAATCATATGTTTAAATCAAAAGGAAAATCCTATTTTATTGTTAGAGTTAAAAGTTCAAAGATTTTCTATAGATGCTTCAAATTCTTCGTCTGTGCCTTGCCACAAACACTTTAATGTTTTTGTTTTGTTTTTGTTTCTGATTCTGACTATAGAATATATATGTGTAGGTTTATCATAACTCACAACAGGGTAGTTCTGGAAGCATCTAAGTATAGTTCACAGCACTAATGAGAACTGCTAACTTAATTTATTTAAGCAGACCTAGATATGGAGACTGGATTGGCACCTCAGGTTTATTAGATAAATTATTTTGTTTACAGAGCACTATGCATTTCCATTGTCAAGTTGGTTTCAAAATCTTTAAGTATTATGTACGTATCTATTGTATTTGTTACATTACTAGATGGAGCTCCCTGCAAAGTACTTACAAGTATATGTACCCTGAAGACTAATTGGGCAATTTTATTGACAGTAAGATCAGTGTAGCCTAATGGACACTGATGTGATTTTCAAGAAACATCAGAAGTGTCTACCGTTTTTTCAACTAAACTTCCCTGTCAAAAGATAGGTATAAACGAAACGGCAGAGCAAAGCGTTCAGAAGGTGGGTACTTTCCCCACTAAGCTACCTCCATCCCTTGTCCCTTCTGCTATGTCTCTGCCAGTTATTTTATCCCTCTCGTCTCTCCAAGCAAGGTGACCACCTTCTTTCTATGCACCATTCTCCCTGCTTTTCTCACTGACGGCACCTCCCTCTGTAATGGGAAGGCCTCCACCAGGTGGAAGTCAGTGACACCCACATGTTGCCAGGTACATCCTCCGGGCCCCTGTTCGACATTTTCTCAGTCTGCCTCTCAGCCCATGAATCGATTTGTCAGCATACTTCCAACAAGCGGAGCCTGATAGCATTTGGGGTGGTTGAGATTCTCTTGATATCTGCAATAAGCCTTTAATGCCTCTGCAAAGGCCACCATGAGAAATCCAACCAGGAATCCTTTATTAATAGCATGGAAGTCCCCAGGAAGTTACCATCCTATGGTGAAACCTCCATCAATGAAGGATGAGAAGCCAGTGGCTAAGTGTCCCTCTCTCATTTTCTGGGGGACACAGCTCTAAGGTACATCCTGCTTCGCTCTCATCAGGATCAAGCCCTGCGGACCAGCAGGAAAATCCACTCTTTTATTGGGGTTCCCCTACATCTGTGTTTCATCTTCCCCAGTCCTCTGACCCTGAGACTTCTTCCCCAAATACAATTAATTCCTGTACGTCTTTGTCTTCAACTTTGTTTTTAGGGCTCTGACTCCTTTACTGACCTAGGTCCTTGAACTTTTGCAAGGAGCTCATCTTCATAAATCCCACATGTCTAATCCTTATCCATTTATTTGACAAACACTGATGTAACGCTTACGTACACTATGTACTCTTCTCAGGATTATAAACGACGAGCTCATTTAATTCCTCGTAAACCTCATAGGTACTATTATCATCCCTCTGTCACAAATGAAGACATAGGCACAAGAAGCTTAAATGGCTGTCCTCAGATCACATATCCTGTAAATGGAGGAGTCAGGGCTCTACATCAAGGAGTCTTGCTCCAGACTATGTGGTCTTATCCTGTTGAACGTTATGCTAATGTAGTTTTGATTGCTGTTGTAACTCCCGTATAGTGATACAACAATAAAGGCCTTCCTTATCTTCAGTATGTGTTTTTTCTCAAACTGTGAAAGAAATACTATGCGATTTGGTATTTGCATGGTAACCTCAGGTCATTGGTCTAAAGAGCACAACCCAGTATGCAAATGCTTAACAAAATGCTTGTGCTATGTCTGCTGATGTCCCATTGGCCAAAGCATATCACATGGGCAAGTACAGAAACACCGTGGAAGGGAAATATATAAGAGCATAGATACAAGGAAGCTGGAGGTATTTTTTTTTTTTTAAGCTGAGCCATCCTGCCACCTGTTGGCAGCTCAGCAGCAGCTCAGCTCGGGCTGGGAATCGACCAGCGACCCTATTGCTCAGAGCTCGCACTCTTGAGCAAGCTCTTAACCAACTGAGCCACTTGGCTGGCCCTGGAGGTATTTTTAAAAATTTGTTTTGAAGTTTATATTATAAATGCTTGTGTATAAATACAAAAAAAAATGATGCGAATACAGACTAGTGTTGGCACTATTTGCCACCATGAGTGATACAGGTAGAATAATGGACAATGCAAAACAACGAACGGAAAGAGTCTTCAAAAAAATATTTTGCTATGTTTAATCCATCAGGCATTTATTATAATGGTTAAAGATAAGAGCAACTGGCATGATGATCAAGCTTTTTAAAAAGTCTGGTAATTGGTCCAAGAATCATGAAGAGATAAAACTAGAGATGCCTTCAAAGCTCATTTTGTTCATCTTCCCTGTTCTAGAGAAGGTGACATGAATTACTTTTAGCAAAATACTATGTGCCCTACTTCCGAAATTCTCACTTAAAACATCCGCATTTACCTCATTTTATTTAAGTCCCTCATAGATATATGAGATACAACACTTTTACTAATACTTTGAAATGCTCAAATAAAAAGCACTACTAAACAGTAATTAAATGCATTCCATCATTACCTTTCATGGTAGCTATAGGCAATTGGAGTGTACTTTTTGCAATATATAGAGGTATGCTCAGTTAAAAAGCAAAATCATTATAAGACTGATTGGTCTCAACATTTTACAAGCAGAAATTTAGTATTTTTTATTCTCATTGAAGAAGTCAGCATTCTCAGAAAATGCATTAAGTTCAACATATTCAGCTGTTTTTAAGTTACCTGGAAAGGGAAAATAATGCACTTTCTTGTTCAAGAAAAAAGAACTGCAGAAAGTCTGTACATAATTTAAAAAACAACTTACATTTATAACTTCAGACTTTCTAAGTGTTGATTATTCAGTAGGAAACAAATGCTTAGCTAAATTTGAAAGATACAAAAAAAATCTCTTTATGAAACTACGTTCTTTTACAAGGCTGACTCCTCATTGTATTTTTGAAATATATGCAAAAATCTCAAGATGTGACACAAATGTTAGTCCCAAGCACCTGCAAAGGTTCCTACATAAACCTCAGAAAACTGTTGTTTATCTACAAATCAGAGTTGAAGGGGGCAGCAGAGGCCTCTTTGGTGAGGATGTCATATCCAGAAAAAGGCCAACTCAGCATCTTTTTCAAACACAGACCTAAAGTAATAAGCCCCTTTTCCACTCAAAATTAACAACTTCACATTTTTACTGAAATTCATTGAGAGTCTGAGAATAGGAAAGGGAAGAAGTTGCCATCTATCGGATACCCTAAAACCATAAAGTAGTTTTAGGGTCTCATCTCTAATTCAAGATTAGCTTTCTACCTCCTCAAGATGAACCACTCACCCTTATCCCTGGAATTAGAATCTGACCTCAGGTGCACCTTTAGGGCATCCTCAGAGCAAAAATACAAATGAGATGCTCAAGGCCTGTCCCCCGTTCCCTCACTGAGACCCTCCCTCCCACACCAAATGGGCCTCTCAGGCACTCACGAGAAGTACCCAGCTGATTGGTCCAAGTACAAGGACACCTTCCTCTAAAACCAGGGCCTCCTAGTCATCACTGGGAGAGTCGCAGGAGCTCTGGTACTGGGTGGAGCCCATTAGGCAGCAAACACTAAGGTCCTGGGTGCCCAGAGCATGGTGCAAAAGAGGAGTGTGGAGGCACAACTCCAGTGACAGATGTGCTAGGTCCCATGCACTCTGTGCCATGTGAGGTCAGGCAGAGCAGAGGGTCAAGGTAGACCCTGCAAGAGCCTGTGGCTCTGGGTGCTCAATCTAAGTATCGTAATGCTTGATCTACTGCAAATTAATTCTCTTCCTTACATTTCTGCCTGCATCTCTGCTTTCTGGATTCCCTACAAGGAGGAGTTTAAGAATGCGGCTTTGGAATTTGTTTCCTCTGAACAAAGCTGACGCTTTCATTTGCCATACTTGATTCCTGCGTTCCACATCATTTGCCTGAGTACAATTTTTAAAAATAACGTTAAACACAATTCTATGTTTGCACGATTGCTTGTCCTATGCATCCTGCCATCATAAGTCAAGGTTCAGAGCCTAGAGGTGCCTTTGTTTAAATACTGGTTTCACGATGTGTAGGTTGGTTGATGTTAAGAAAGTTATATACCATGTCTGTGCCTCAATTTCCTCATTTGTAAAATAAAGATAGAAATCTACTTCATAGGATGTTTATAAAGATGAAATAAGTTAACATTGAAAAGCACTTGGAATCGTTTCAGGCAAATAGCAGGCAATCGGTACAAGGTGGCAATATTGTTATTGGTATCATCATATCCTCACCATCAACAGTGATTCTTAAATTGCTTGCAAATTAAAATTAGCTTGGGGCACTTATAAAAGTCAGCATCTCAAACCAAGTAAGCCAGAATTTGGGGAGTAAGAAACAAATGTCAATAATTTGTAGTCTCACAAACAAGAGTATATGTTTTTTTGCACGTTCACGACACTACCCTATTAATCAGCCCTCCATCTATTCTGTCATGAATATTTACTAAGCACTTACTCCCCATGCGTGAAGCCGGGTGTGGGGCATGGCAATAGGGGACACAAGTAAGACATATGCCCTTATAATGAGAAAGGCAAACAAGTCACAAGGATAATGAATAAGCAAATACAGATAAGTACTTGGAAATTCCCATTAAAAAAAAACAGTATGATGACATAGAAGGTAATTGCAAATATGATCAGAAGTTCTTTTTTTTGTTTTCTTTTTGACAGAAATTTCTTTTATTTCTTTTTCTCCTTGAACTCATATTTCCCTTTCATTTTTCCCATACAGTGGTCAGAAGTTCTTAAGGTAGGCCTCCACTGCTTTGCTTCTTATCACCTGACAGCTTGTTAGAGCTGCGGAATCCTGGACCTCATCCTGGGCCTCATCGGCATCTACAGGTCATGTTACCCATAACCCAACTTCAACAATGATCAACTCATGGCAAACGTTTCTTTTCTAGCCCTTCCTTGCTCTAATTATTTTGGAACAAATCCTTGATATCATATGAGTATATCTATAAGCATTTTAGTATGTATCATTTAAGTTACTCTGTTGCTAGGCTTTTAATTTGATCAACCAAGTAGAGGAAGATAATTTTAACCAAGATGTAGAAAATGGAAAGGGAAATTGAAAGGATGGTTGTGGAGAGAAGGTTATTCTTTCGATAGAGTACTGTTCAGACTCTTACTAGGCAGTCCAGGGAAGCCATAAAGAACTCAGTTGGACATGTGGCCTAGGAGATCGGGGGAGCCCTCGGAGTAAGGGATATAGACTTGGTGGTCATCCATATATAGTATTTAAACTTACGTGACCAAATTGAAGGTGAGGGTAAACAGAGAATGAAAGAAACGTAGTTCTAGGTACTCGGGCATGTAGGTAACAGGAGGAAGACAAAAAAGGACCCTGAGAAGACCAAGCCAATGAGACTGGAAGAAAATGAGAAGAGTATGGAGCCTAAAGCAAGAGGCAGGTCCTAGGTATTGAATCCCACAAAGAAAGATGAGGGCACATCACTGTCTGTGGGATGTGGAAACTGGTGGCAATGACAAAGAGGTTTATGTAAAGAGACCATCAGCCAAAAGGGAAGGGATGTCAGATGTCGTAGAGAGCCCAGCCATTTTCACTCAGATTTTCATCACTCTATGGATGCGTCCAGATTAGCCACGTGGTGTGAGGAAAACATCAGTTTCTTTCTTTCTCTTTCTTTCTTTCTTTCTTTCTTTCTTTCTTTCTTTCTTTCTTTCTTTCTTTCTTTCTTTCTTTCTTTCTTTCTTTCTTTCTTCTCTCTCTCTCTCNTCTCTCTCTCTCTCTCTCTCTCTCTCTCTCTCTCTCTCTCTCTCTCAACACACTCTGGATACAATAGCAGTGAATGCAAATGAAATAGGAGAAAATAAAAATCGTCAATATACACAACTCTTGTAAGACTTTTTCCCATGTAGGGAGCACAGAATGAGATGGGAGTTTATGGTTTCAAGTCAAGATTTGTGTTTTTAACTGTTGCGTCTTTGTGTACTTTTCTTTCTTTTATGGATGAGAGATAATTATAGCATGTTGTATCCTGAAGGGGACGGTTATGTAGAGGAGCTGCGAGCAATGCAGAAAAAGAACAGGAGTAATGGATAGATTACATCTTTAAGACTGCATGAGGGTAAGGCATTCAAGTATGGGAATTTGATTTGAAAAGATAAGTAGCAGCTTATGTTTTCATTGTCTCCAGAAGAAAAAGATGAAGATTATGGATAAGTCTGCTGGCAAATTCGTAAATTAGGCTGTGTGGGAAGGTGAGGGTGTTTGTCTCTTGTAGTTTTTATTGTTTTAATTGAAACGTCAGAGAAGTTGTCAACTAAAAGAGTGGGACCCCCATCTAATTAGAAAGGGGTAACAACACTGATAATGTTGACTGCTGTCGATTTTGAAGTACATGTTCATGATTTTAAAGTAAAACCAGTCAACCAAGTTGTGTGAATTTATTCAGCAAAATTCATCTAACTAGGCAAAGACAACAAAAAAAAAAAAAAAAAAGAAAGAAAGAAAGAAAAAGAAAAAAGAAAATCCGGGGTAAGTACAATGGTGGAAAAAAGGCAATGGACTTACAGGGAATTTGCATGACCATGAATAAGAGGTTATCAGAATCTCACCCAAGACTTTAGTTACTATCACTCAGGGTCCCACATTTGGTCCAAAATAAAATGAGATCACAGCTCTACCTACATACTCAAATAAGTTTAAATGAACTGACTTAAATAAGAAAAAAACAAACAAACAAAAAAAGCATTTCTTTCATTGTTTGGTGTTCCTCATAAAAGCAATCAGGGTTCTTCATGAGGACAAAAACCTGACAAAATTTGTTAGAAGAAAATACAAACTATCATAATAACTGGTTAACATTTGGGGAGTAGAAGCTGTTCGATTCTTTATGCCTACAACTTTTCTTCATTCTCTCATCTGAGGACAATAAGACTATGATTCTACACAGGGTCCCATTGCATGCACATGCGTCTCATCACGGACAGCAAAAGACACATGTTCATCTCAGAGGGCGTGGTTTGGCTTGGAGAAGGATTATTGGTGATTGTGTGGGTGAGACTGCTCTGGTTTGGTTGTCTGCAGATGTCAGGTTTATTCTGGTTGGAGCTACACTTCTACAACATGAGAGGTGACTGCTGCAAAGAGCTAAAGGATTTCCTTTGAACAGGGGAAGTAAAAATCAATGGTTGTGGGGGGCAGATGGTTAGCTCAGGTGGTTAGAGCGCAGGCTCATAACACCAAGGCTGCCGGTTCGATTCCCACATGGGCCAAGGAGCTGCGCCCTCCACAACTAGATTGAAGACAACTACTTGACTTGGAGCTGATGGGTCCTGGAAAAACACACTGTTCCCCAATAAAAATGTCTTAAAAAAAACACAATGGTTGGAATAATTCTTATGACAGAGTCTGGTAACAGAGAAGCAATGAACTAATAAATGCCTTTAAAAAAAAGTAGAACTAGAGAAATGAAGTTGCTATAGAAAGTTTTATTATTGTTAACACTTAAGTGAAGTTTCAAAACTAAAAAAAAAAAAGTGTAGTTTAAAAGGCAATATGAACAAATATATAGTGTGTATCTCTTTTTCTGGTTCTATCCACAGTTGAAATAATATTTGAAATGACCCTTTGATATACTTTCTTTAGGACCTGGCACGTGTATGCTAGCATACCAGCCTAAATATCTGATAATAAGATTTTATAGATTTCAAGTAAATTCTAGAGTTGACATTCACACTCAATTGCATATTCCATTTACAGCATAATAATATTGTTGACAAGACCCTTTAAATAAACCCAAACCACAAATATTGAAATCTTAGCTCCTTTAATACACATAAATGGCATGACTCACAAATAGGTTTTAAAATACGCCACCGTTTGATCATTTTTATATGCTTTGGGAAAAACAAAAGCACATTATTTAATTTCCCACATCCCCTCTGACCCTAATGAGGCACCCAGGCTTTTTGTTTGTATTGTAAGCATCAATTAAAAAGGTTCTGGTCCTATCAGCTACACATTTATTTGGCTACATCAAAGGCCTCATACCAAGGACATGCTCTCCCCTTAAATCCTTCCTCGCAGCTAAAGTGAGTTTTTAATGAAAATGTGGCCTCCTGTGAATATCTTTCTTGTCATCCCCTTCTCTTACCTCTTTTAGTGCATTTGTGTATGTATGAGGATAATTTGATTTTTTTTTAGCAGCTTTAGCGAAGAAACATGAACCATTTCTCTGGCTCTTGAGATGCTAATATTTGTGAATTAAGTTCTGGTAAAAATCCACGTACTTCAAAAATGTTTTCAACTTGGAGGCTATTTACCCTTTATGTTCTGGGATATGTCTAATACACTCCTTTGTTAAAAGTTAAACTTTTAAAGTCTTTTTCTTTTTTTTTTTTGCATAGTCATGCACAAAATGTTAAAAGTAAAATGGGACTAAAAACAAACTAAAAGCTAATTCTAGTTCTCTGTCCCTCCCCACTTTTTCCATTTTGCTACCCGGAAGCAACCACTCCAATTCTTTTCTTTGTCTTTCTTTTTCTTGGTTTACATCCCTTTTTTAATGAAGTACACCAGATAAAGTGTATCATTTTTTTTTAATTTGGCATGATTGAAAATGTTTCTCACACCTCTTTAATAAGGTGACTGAAAAACATTTTCCTTCAAAACTTTAAAAGCTTTGCTCCACTTTCCAAGATAGTGATTCTGATGCAATTCCAGATAATTTGGGGTTTTCGAAAATTTCATTTCTGGAAGCTTTGGGAGACTTGTCTTTGTTCCCTAGCAGTATGACATTTCTGTCATGTTTCTAATCTGGAAACTCATGTCTTTCAGTCTGGGACATTTTCTTTATTATACTTTTTATAATTTTTCAACACCATTTACTCTCTTTTTCTGAGACTCTTACTTAGATTTTGGTCCTTTTTGGGTTAATACTCCAAGTTTCTTGTGTTTTCTTCATAGAGTCTATCTCTATCTTTTGATCAACTTTATGAAAGACTGCCTCAACTTTCCTTTCCAACATATGCATGACTTTGATGTTTGTATTCATGAATTTTGTAAATAATATCATGACCATCATAAGTCAGCATAATACAACATCATATTATCTCTTGAAAGATAAATTTGTTTTTTCTGATGCTTTACCCTCCTGCCTAAATTGTGTGTGTGTGTGTGTGTGTGTGTGTGTGTGTAAGTTCCTTTTGTTTTTCTATTTATACCTTCTGTATCTCATTTAATGTCCAAGCTTTTCTTCAATAGCCTGAGGATATTTGAGGATCTGTTTCTGGTTTAGGTAAGGTGCTAAATAGCTAAGTAGAAATTCTGTAATACACAAGAGGTTCTTGCACACATCACAGTTTCCATATTGTGCAGCCAGATAGCTATTTATATTTTTGTGGAAGATCCCCAAATGTCTATAGTTAAATATTTTTCTCCAGGGTGGGATTTAGTCTTTTAATGTCTGCCATATATTTTTGAAGTAGGTTGGAGGGGGCAATCTTACCATTCAGCACGTACTTTCATTAATATTTTTATTTTCTTCTACATGTCTTATGCCTCCTCTTTATCTTATGCCACTATATCTAGAACCTGTCACATGGTTTCCTCAGACACTATGTGACCTATCTCAGAGACAGCTGAGGAAGACAGGAAGAAGGGTAGGAACCAGATTTGTAATGAGAACCTAGGAGTCTACTACTTTTTATACAAAGCTGAAAAAAAATTCCCCTGCCTCACCACTGCCTACAAAGTACCTTGTTTTTGGTGCCTCCTATCTTTTAGCCTTTTTCAAACGAAATCTTGCACTTACATTTATCAGGAGAAGACGAAAATTGGGCGTCCACCTTCTCCTACTCTCAATCTTCATTTAAAGGTTCAGATTTTTTTCTCAGTTTATCAAGAATGCAGTTTATTTTTCTGATTGTTATTTTCCTCTTAATTTAGGGTGATCATTTGGAAAAATGAAAATATCTTTGTTGAAACTAAAAATTGATCTCAATCACTTTAAAAATATGTGATGAATTTGTCGATAAACTTTTATTTGTTCATGTAAATAAGGAAACAGTAGTGCAGGTAACCCAATAAATAAAAAGTAGATATATCCTGAGAAAATTTTTATCCAAAAATTTTCAAGTGGTTTATTTGTTTACCTGGTTTTGGTTTGTTTTCCCTTTGCTTCCACAAAAATGTGACACAATCTGCTACTCTAGAAACCATTTATAATACATAGTAGCCAATTTATGGCACTGTCAGAGGAAATTGGAATCTGTGAGGTCTTTATCATGTCTCTATAGGTGGCTTTGTACTCATTACTGACTCAAGATAACGATATGGTCAGTGTAAAACCGGGTATTAACAATATTAGAAATAGACCTTAAGGGTGCTTTTTAATAGAAGTTTTTAACATATATCCTTTGCGTTCCTTCTGTCCTCAACCAGGAACCTTTCCATTGATCTTGTAAATATAGGTCTTCTTTCCAATTACAGTAAAACCTTGAATTGTGAGAAACTTGGTTTGCGAGTGTTCCGCAAAATGAGCAAACATTTCTAATACATTTTAACATGGTAAATAAGTGATGCCTTACAATACGAGTAGTTTGTTTCCAGAACAAATTATGCTCGCAAACCAAGGCATTATTGTACATTCTTTTCTCTATGGCTTCTCCAATTAGGGCAATAACCTATTTAAAATTTTCTATGTATGCAAAATTGTGTTTCAAAAAAGTTATAAAAGAATGAATAATGGCATATATAATATTGCAAAATAGCTAAATAGTATAAGTATACAAGTGTATATGTATATATATATATATATATGTATGTCTATGTCTATATATCTATCTCTATATATAAAGTAACATATTAATATTGTGTTGAGTCAAGTAGCAAAAGCTTCCTATAAATAGCCCATTATCAGTGCTATTATTAAACATGTTGCTATAGTTAATAAGGGGCGCATATAAGCAAATGGTAAAATAGCAGATGCACATAGGAAATGGGTGAAGTAGAATTATACAATTAAAATGATAATTATAATATGATTACCTACTGAGAAAACTTAAGAGAAGTGGAAAGATCATTATTACATCTTATAAAAGAATTCAGCATGATCAATCTTCACTATAAAATTAAAGTTTTAGAGCTTTTTACTATTATATCCAAACTACACTCAGTCCTGCAACATAATTAAGAAAACATACTGATAACAAGATAACTCTATTATCAACTTTTAAAATTTACAAGAAATATACAAGGGCTATGTAAAATACTTTAAGTCTTTACTGAGGCACATACGCAAAAGTCTTCAAAAAATGAACTTTTGTCCACCTTGGATAAGATTCAAGATTATAAAGTAACAATTATCACCAAATTATACTATAAATTTACACAATTCCCTTCCAAATATTGGACAGTTCCTTTGTTTGCTTTATGTTTGCTTTTTGTTTTGGAACCAGGACAACTGACACTAAAATTCATATGGTAAATTTAATATTTACCCAAAAAAAGAAAGGACAGAAAAAAAGATTAAAGAGTGATGACTAGCTCTACTTAATATTTAAGCATATTTTAAGATTATACTCATTCAGTGCTGGTATTTGAACAGACAAACAGCCGATACAAAATATAAAGTCTTAAAATACAGCAAAAATGCACAAGTATTTACATAATAAATAATAATGATGAAGCTTAAAATCATTAAGAGAATGAGTTTTTCCATAAATCATCTTTATACAACTGAGGAACATCCAGATAAAAAACAACAAAATAAATTAAAGGCAAAGTGGAGATCTATATCATTTCTCACTCCAGAATACCAAATCCCAGATTTAGCCAAGACTTAGCTATGACAATAAATAACAGCTACACAAAAGCTTTCATTTAGGAAAAGCTTTTCTAAGCATCACCCCAAATCCAGAGGCTAAAGAAGACAATACTGATGAAAAGTATAAATATTACCCATTTGTGGATGTCAAAACATTATAAACAAAGTCCAAGATAAACAACAACTTACGATAAATGGGATATATTACAAAAACCTTATTTTTTAACAAGAAAAGGGTTTCAAAATCCAGTAAAAGACAAAAACAACCAGCAGTCAATAAAGAAAATGAGTAAGCAATGGACTCTGATAAAGAAATGCAAGTGTCTTTTAAACCTATGATATTTCTCCATGACACTCATATGAAGATAAACATTAACTTGAAATATAAAGCACAGTTTTTAAGTGTTCAGAAGGGTAAAAATTGAAAAGTTTCTTTGATAAGAATATGTAGAAATAGGAACTGCTAACACATTTTGCATGAAATCATAAATTCCTGTATCTTTTCGAAGGCTTTTCTACATTTACGTGTCTGTATCGAAATGAGTAATAGTCGTACCACAGACTTTTAATTTCTTAGAACACACCTAATGATATATTTGTAAAGATACGTGTTTCATTTATTGCAACTTTCATTACCGTACAAAATATCAGTAATAGTCCAACAAAAAGAATGATTTTTATCATTCGATCCATATGTGATTGCTAGTGGGAAGGAGAACTAATATTTAGGGCTCAGAGACAGGAGAGAGGCTTTTCCCTATTCCCCTTAGCGCCATTGAATGTTTTACTCCGTGCATGTATTACCTTTAAACACACACACACATTCAAAACAATGCTGGTAAAGGATAATTATCCAAAAGGAAGGTGAAGGGTGGGAAGTATAATAAAGCCAAGAGCGAGGCTGATTCAGAAAATGTATGAAAATTTATTCTATGAAGTCTCTATACTTGCAAGAGGTGCGACACAATTAAGTCTTTAATGTGGTAATGAGTACATGCCCATTTATACAAAGGGGTGATGACAAGATTAACAGTATCCTTATATTACAAAGTGACACAATTTACAGAAAGCTCTCTTTTGATGTAATGTTATTCATCATTACAAACTTTATCTCAGAAAATTAAAATAAATATATATTTTAGTATATATACATAGTAATATATTACAGGGGAGTGCTACGATGGATTTCAGGCTTTCTGACTATATGGTTTAACCCAGTAAAACAATTTAGAATGCCTCGAAGTTTGGAAGACTGGCACACATTCAAGTTAAGCGTGCCTGGGTATCATTTGTCTCCACTGAGGAACTGAGCAGCAGTAAATTTGGTACTACGCTCCCTGACAACTACTTGGAATGCAGCGATTCTATGTTCTAGGTAAATGCAGAGCTGCACAAATCAGCAAAACTGGGGCTAGGAGAATGATCTGTTTGTGAAAACTAAAGAGCCAGCGGGGCATTTGTCTCAATGAAAGGCAATGAAAGTGCCACCTTACATTTGTATCATGTAAGGTTTGTGCACTTCGAAAGCGCTCTCATATAAATTGACACTTTATTTTTGACTGGAGCAGCAACTCTGAGTAGCAATGGACGCTATTATTGTGGATGAAGACACCGACTTTGTGCGATTTGGTCAGTATCATAGGGATAGGCCACTGCCAGGGCCAGCTCGAAATGCTAGGCTTCTGATATTATCGCGGGGCTTGTCTCCCCTTATCTAATCTGTTGACCTCATTACATTATAGAGATATACATTGTACTCTTAAGATATATTATATAACATAACATTGTAACAAAAATTATATACACACATACATTCTTTTTTTTTGCAATTTTTTTTCCTATTCTAAATCTGATTATCTCATGCATGCTAGAAATCTATTTTTTTTACTTGGCTGAGATTTTGGATACAAATAGAGCAATAGCTGGAGAAGGATATGGGGTCAAGGGGAAATATACCCACCCACCCACTCCCATCATACACACACACACACACACACACACACACACACACACGAATGAACATATGCAGGGATAGAGCACATATGTTTGATGCTGAGACAAACAGGACCTACTGGAGATTAAGAAGAGAAAATGATATCTAATATATAGAGATGTACCTGAGAACACAAAGCAAGAGAGAATTCAGAGAAGAAATGGAAGTATCAGCCTTTGAGGAAGGGCAAGACAGATTTATCCTATGAGAGCAAAGATGGGCAGAAGTGGTAGGTGATGGCTTTGGCCAGTAGGTCCTTACTTTGCTTGTTTCAAAGGCCTGCACCAAAACAATGTTTAGATTACACTGGATCACAAGTTTGTAACAAATACATTTTATTTCCTCATATAATATATTGAAATAATCATATATACCAAGGGTGCCAAAAAAATGTATACACATGACTTGTGTTCACTTTTTGTTATTGGTATATAGTATTACAATTTTAATACAGTTTTTTTCCTTCCTTAAAATACATATACATTTTTTGGTACCTTCTGTATATATTCATGTATATTATATGTAAACTTTTATTAGTACTGAGGAGAAAGTAATCAAAATGCCTGTCTTAGTTGTCAAGTTGTAATACAATAGATTTATTAGAGGGGTAAGGAGGCAATCAAGCTATGTAAAGAATGGATTGAGGGGTATAGGTTCTTTAGTGATAAAAACATCTGATGGAATACAATAAAATTAAGTATCGGAAAGTGTTGTGTAGACTTAAGCCTATACAGGCAAGAAGAGTGTTATTGTGCATATGGATGTATTAGCTTTAGCGCCACTACTTGATCGCAAGCTTCCTAGGAGTGAAAAAACCCTCTCTTCCATCCATCCATCTTCTATAATACATTGTTTCAGCTATGATCAACATCACGGACAACCTTTCAAATGCTTACATTAAAGAAAATTTTTTTGGGGGGGTATCTAACTATAGGAAAGGCTTACATGTTTGTTTATTTTCCGACTCACACAGGCGTGCAATGAAATGTTTAATTGCGTTGGCTCTGCCACTTAAAAATTAAGTGAGTAGGTTACGTAGCCTAAAGTAGGTTTAATAATAATTATCCCACGGCATTTTCATGAAGATTAAATTAAATAATTCATATAAAGCACTTGTACAACGTGCGCCATCTGGCAACGTGCCATAAATGGGAGCAAACATCATTAGCAGTTACCATTCGCTGATTTCCTTGGCTGAAGGGAAGAAACCAAGCACTTTCAAAACAGTGGCGATGAGATTAATGTAGGTCCCAAAATATGGGGCATCATACAAGCAATGCTATAGTTTGAGAGCTTTTTCCAGGCAGCTACTTGTATAGACTTCCTATCTTCGAAATTAACTATAGTCTCTCAAGGAAATACAAATAAGAAAGCTCATGTCAGATTTAGTTTCACGATGTGACACAACAAAATGTCCACATCCATCTAAAACTGGACTAGGGGGTTCCTTATGAGTTTTATGTCACGCTCCGAAAGCAGAGCTGAACGGCAAGGCTCCAAATCCCTGCGAAGTACAACTTCTCTCAGAAGAAGGATGTGTCTTGGCTCCAAATTGCTTTTCACAATTCTTACAACTCGGTACATGACTGAAATAAGGATCAATCCAGACTCCGGTCTCTCTGCAGATAAATAAATGATGGGCAATATCTCTAAGACAGGAGGAGTTCTTGATGGACGGATAAGCTGAATACATAAACACACATGAAAGGCCAGTTGTGAGCACACATCCTAAGTCCCTTTGGTCATCATGTGCACATCATCTGATGTCAAAAATTCCTTTTGGGGAGGAATTTTCTTTGAGGTTTTAGTGGTATTTGTAGGTTTATTTCCTATTATTGTTGTCTAACAAGTGATGTGATACAAGATTCCTGTCCTGTGGATTAAAAGCACAGACTTACCTTGTGTGTGTGTGTGTGTGTATTCAGGTTATTAATAACTTATTCTTTATCAGAAAACATATTATCAGGAGTACATTACAAAAATCTAGAGCAGTTCATTATTCTGGCCACTTAGAAAATTCTAGACTAATATTATAGATAAAAATCATTTGAAAAAGAAATCTGAGCTCTAAATGCTTACTATGCCACAGAAGCATGAGAAAATGATTAAATCTGGCAGAATACACATTGTCACTTTTTATATATGTAAATGACCACCAGTATGCAACTATTTATCTATCTATCTATTCATCTATTATCCATTCATCCATCCATTCATCCATGTATCCTCTGGGTAGGATTCAGTCAATTTCATGAAGAGAATAAAACTGAAGCTACAATAAGCACATCCACATTATTATAGACAGTATCAGTGTTAATTCTCATGTTATGACACAGTGCCGATGTAGGTCATAAGAATTCTTTCTTTGGTATAATCAGGAATTGCCCTCCTGGGTACTCAGCACAGGAAGAAGCACATGTACTAGATATTTAACAGGTAGTATAGGACTAATTCACTCCCAGGCTTACGCTTATCCTTAGCCCAGTTTTAAACAGTTATTTTGCAAGCTTTGTCTCATTTTTACATCTTATGAGAGCAGCCCACTTGATTCAGTGTGGGCTGACTAAATTAACAGATATTTCTCCACACCTCATGTTAAGCATCGAAAAGGGATTGACTCAGAAAAAGAAACTGTAGTTGATCATGTGATTCATTTAAACAACAAAACAACTGACGCACGCTCCCATATTATTCATTAGTTCATAATTTTTCTCATTCAGTTTTGCGCAGAATGAACTAAATTCCAAGCTCTTAAGCAACCTAAAACATTTCTTTTATAAAAACATAAAACTAGACAAGTAGTTGAAAAACACTGAAATAAAAGTGTGTGTGTGTGTGTGTGTGTGTGTGTGTGTGTGTGTGTGTGTGTGAATGTTTTAATGAAGCAAGATCCATTTTGGCACCTGGATGTGAAAATTAAAAGGCCTATGTGTCTTCCCTTTATGCTTCTGCCAATAGAAATTTAATTGATGCCAATGTCTTAGCCTGGACTAGGTGCTAAGTTTCTTTGGGCCTGCCATTCTAGGGTGCATGTGTGAGCAACGAGAGAAGGAATGGGAAGAAGGAAACCAACACAAGTCGTATGGCCAAAGGTGGGCCAAGATTTTCAAGGACAAATGTGTCATCTTGTGGAACCGTCAGAGGATCCTGAGAGAGAAATTTGGAGGATCTGAGGCACGGTGTCATGAGGTTGCACCTGTCATCAGCTGTTTGATGTCCATGTGGAACTGGCCACCACGTTACACTGGCTGGGGTACAAAATGTGCATATTAAGGGACTCCTAAAAGGAAGTCAGAAAAAAAAATACAGCAAACGAGCAAAAAATGTTCAGGATGCCACATTTACACAGACTGACACTACAAAGCAGTGAATAATAAGATTGAATGAGAAACATATACGGTTTCTTCATGTTATAAAATTTAAAATTTCTATTGGCATTTTACAATAAGAGCTTGCAAAGTTGACAGCCGTTCTATTAGAAAAAATTTAAACAGGCATCTTTCTTACATAGATAAGAAATATTAATGAACACATATATATAACCTTTGAAAAATTGCCACTGCTACTTTAAATCCTATTTGTTCAATGAAAAATTGTAAACCTCCTCTAAACTGCTTTTGTAGTGCATGTATATTAAAAAACAGCAGAATATTTGCTTTCATTGTGTTTTTTTCTTACATAATCAGACTGTGTCTAATCACCTTAGCATTCTGATTAAAAGTTAATCAGGCACTTGAAATTTCTTTTTTAAAAACTAATTGTATATAGTATATGGAGCTCTCATTAGCAAACTCTGTGCTAGTCATACAAAATATAGATAGGTACTTTTGGGGCCTATGATTGCTCAGGTTTAAATTCGAGTTCTGCAACTTCACAGCCGCACAACTTTGGACAAATCATGTAGCCTCTCTGCGGCTTACTTTAACTCTGTTTCATAAGGTTATTGGAAGTATTAATCAATGTTGACTCCTTTAAAAAGTGTCTGGCACACAATAAGTGCTATATAAATATTTAATATCATTGCAATTTTTACAGTAATTCAGATTGTGACCCCCCCTGCTTAAAACTCTCCTTCCACTGTACTCAGAATAAATAAAATTCGGCATCTTTATATTAGCTTAGAAGGCCCTGCCTGTTCTGACACCAGCCTTTCCCTCAAGCTCCATTCACATTCCTCCATCCTCTCTTATTCATTGTCCTCTAGTCACATGGGTTTATTATTATTATTATTATTATTATTATTATTATTATTATTATTTTAGCTTCTCAGACATGAAAGTCTTTTTTGTCTCAAGGAGTCTGCATCTATTCACCCACCCCACCCTGATTCTCACAGGCAGCTCTTCACGCCCTTTAGGATTAAGTGTAATTACATCTTCTTCTTATAGTTAGTTCTATGGCTACATTTCTGGGGTTGCTCCCCACTCCTCTACCCCAGCTATTTTCTACCTTGACCCTTGTTTGTCTTCTTTATAGCACTGACCACAGTTTAACAGTTAATGTTTATGGTTTTGTTTCTGTTCTTCTCTGCTAGAAGGTCAAATTCAAGGAGGCAGGAATTCTATCTTTCTCTTCAATGTGCAGTGTCTCACACATACACTTAGTAGGCCCTCAAAACTCCTTGGGCAAAATTGAGTAAGTGAAGATATAGAAAAGAAGATTTTCTTTTCTTTTTTTCTTTTTTTTTAACTCAATATAAAGTAAAACTCTAAAACACCCATCAAAAAAGAATCTTATAAAGCAGTGAAAGCATTCAAGCAACATAAAATCCATGGGCAAAGGATACTAGAGCGGGTCTTCTGTATTTGTGTATCTTCATTTCTATATTTTCTAATGAATGAAGAAAAGGATTAATATTACTTTGTAACATGCTGGTGTTACAAAATAATATTGGACCTCAATTAGTCCATGCTTCTAAATAATAATGGTAGAAGTTTCTACCTTAGTAATAAAATTCAATTTTTAAAATTTTGTGACTATCTTTGTTGTCACTATCTTTACAAAATTTTGAATATTTTAAATATTCTATTCCAATCACAAAACGGAATACTATTCTGCCATAAGAAAAGATGAAATAGTGCCATTTGCGACAACTGAATGGATCTTGAGATTATAATGCTAAGCAAAATAAGTCAGAGAAAGTAGAGAACCATATGATTTCACTGATCTATGGTATACAAAACTGAAAACAACAAAAAAGCAAGAAAAACAAATGAAGAAACAGAACTCATAGACACTGACCAAAGTTTAGTGGTTACCAGAGGATAAGGGGGGCAGGGGTGGTAGATGAGGGAAAAGGGGATCAAATATAGGTGATGGAAGGAGAACTGGCACTGGGTGGTGAACACACAATGTGATGTATAGATGATGTGTTACAGAATTGTACCATTGAAACCTATGTAACTTTGCTAACAATCGTCACCCCAATAAACAACTTTTAAAAATAAGTATACTGGGCCGGCCGAGAGGCGCGATGGTTGGGAACTGGCTTGGGACACCAGAGGGCCCCGGTTCGGATCCCACATATGAGGGCCAGTGACACTGCCCTCCACAGCTAAGATGCTGAACAACAGCTCAACCTGGAATTGGGTTGCCGTGAGTCGCCGGCGATGACGTAGGCTGCAGCCCCTGTGGCAGTGGGTTGCCATGGGCTACCGTGTGTAGCCAGCAGCCAGCGTGAGCGGCCAGCAGCCGCAGTGAGCGGCCGTCCAGAAGCCAGCGACTGATCTGCCTCACCCAGGAAGAGCACAATGATGGTGCCAATTTAGGCCAGTGAAGCAACGTCCTCCACAGCTAGACTGAGGAACAGGACGACAGCAGCTTGTCTGTTCCCCTTCCCCCAATTCCCCAGCACTGTTCCCTTCCCCCCAATACCCCAATAAAAATCTTAAAAAAAAATAAGTATACTAAGCGATTATCATGAATGCATTCATGCTAATATATTGTACTATTAGATGAAAAAATATATATTCTATTCCATGTCCTTGTATTTACTTAGTGGCTTTTCAAGCTTTCGCTGCAGGCATTTATAGTTTCTAATTGTCTAATCACGATTATTGCAGGACACATTTGGAAAGTTTCAGGCTGCCGATCGATGTAATCTACTGTCCCATTTAAAAATGGATCCCATCCTGCAGAGAACCACTGGGAGTAATCTGCTCTCTACCGGCGAGCAGCTGAACCATTTGTGGCAAATTCAGTCTTCTAGAGCAGTGGGCTACCCCTGGTAATTTACCTCCCGGGGACACTAATTGGGACCCCAGAGCACTGAAAGAGTTAATTTACCTCACAGCGAACACTTGAATCCTAGAGAAGGATGCTTACTTTGGTTCCAAACAAAGCAGAATTAAGAAAGAAAATAAAAGCTTAAATCATGTACTATAACACATATTAAGGTGAAAACAAACAAACAAAAGTACTGTAGTTAAGATGTCATTTTTATTCCACAGGTATTTCAGGGATTTGTAGTTCTTAAGCTCAATGTCTTTTTCCCCTGCTGCAAAGAGCAGGATTCTTGCTCTACTATATTGACACATTTGCAATTAACATGGGGCACTGAGACATTCTAAAAGCTTGTGGTGCTGTATAGTCATTTCCAGGAAATACTCTTTCTGTGAAATTCTACCAAAAAAGCAAAGAAAAAAGAATAATGAATGCACCTGGCAAGCATCTAGTGTCCCGAGTTGCCTCAGGACCACACATGGCCATGAACTGACGAATCATTATTTCACTTCACTGGCATGGGAAACAAGTAAAGCTATACATTGAGAGGGTGCTTTTGTTATCCATCAATTTTCTTGAAAGTGAATGTCAACTTGAGAATACATATTAACGTCATAATATACTATTATTCCAGTAGAAAACACCTATGGCTTTCAAGCTTTGTTAAAGCCCCAGAAAACCAGCAGAAGGGCTCTGATTGAACTGGAATTTGGGGACCTAAGACCCACTGCCCTTGTCCTTGGTCAATCACCCAAGAGTAGGGTAAGAGGTACCCTTCAGAGCTGAAGGTCCTTTGGGACAACGCAGTTTGTAAACTCTTAGAATAACATCAACATAAGTTGTTTTTTCCAAATTCAACCAAATACAGTCCCCCTGTTTTCTAAATCTCCATAGAATTTGGATTTCCCATGTGACATTCTGCATTATTATTATCTGTGCATATTCCACATTATCTTCTTTAAACAGAGGTCTGTATCTTGCTCACATGCATGTTCCCCATGACATTTTTACACCCTCATAGCAGGTGCTCAATAAAAATGAATTCATTAATTAAAGTCAAAGGCTCTTTCCTTGTTGTCAGATGCAGAACTTATAGAATGAAATGATTATACTCTCCTTCACTGAAAGTCAAATTTATCCCGCTGAGACCTGAAGGGAGAGAAGGAGTTTGCTGGCAGAGAGGACAGGCACTGTAATGGCTTACCACTGAAAAGGAAATAGAGAATTCAGCCATTTGCAAGGGGGTCAGACGGCTGGAGCTTAGATTGTGTCAGGGAGAGAGATGGTGGACATGAAGCCTACAGAAGTTAGCGGAACTCTGGTATTGAGGTGCTCTGTATTTTCGGGTAAGAGTTTTCCATTTTATCCCAAGATAATTTGGAACCTTTATGCGGGGAGAGGTCTTTGCAGATTTGGAAATCAAAGAGAGAGTTGGGCAGCAGTGCTTTCCTCAGATTAGAAGGAAAGAATGCTGAAGTCACTGAATTTGTTTTGGACATTATCACAATTTATATCACTGCAGGACAGCTTCAAATGATCACACATGTGCATGTGTGTGTACACACACACACACACACACACACACACACACACACATTCATATAGAATGTCTCTTCCAAACGCACTTGGGATACTTATATACTATTGCCTTAGGACACAATTTATGTTCACATGTTATTTATCAGGCCCTACAATAATTTCAGGAAAATTTTAGCAAAAGAAATATTGGACTGTTCATAGAGACACTGTTTTTTCTGCAATCCTACAAAAAGCACATTTAACTCTAAAGCTGTTTTCGCCTTCAACTGCTTAGGCACCTGTGATTACTCATGGCAATCCACCAGGGAACCAAAGTTTGCTCTAAGGTCGTAAAGGAAACTATTTTGTTTGCTCATTAGCACGCTCCCTGGTTACAAGACATTCAAGAGTTAGAATGACAGCAGGAGACAGTAGGATGGACCTTTGAGACCCTGGGACCCAATCTCCTTTCCACAGATGAGACGACTGAGCTCTCAGGAATGAAAGGAACTTCCTTGCTTACAATCCTCACATCTATTCCTTGGGGACAGAGGAGAAGGCTTTGACATCTTTGAGATTTTTCCCTCAACTGCCCAGACTCACCACATGAAAAAACCTACCTACCGCCTAGAGGTGCTTCTGTGCCTTATACTGAATTACAATAGCCTAGAGCACTTCTGCAAATCTGTATTCCTTTTTATTATTATTACTAGTTTCAGGCGTACAAACAATGCAATAGTTATATTCTTTTTAAATTATGGGGTCATTCTGCTGATCTTAGAATTCCATCTGTAATATAGTAAAAAGCAGAACCACCATTTCCTTCTACCAAAAAAATACTCTTTTTAATTGAGATCAGCCACAACAAAAAGAAACTTGCAGCTGATTCCCAGACAAGATTTAGTGATTCACGGCCTCTCTTGGCATCATCTTAGTGAGAGAGTAGATATAACACCTGCCTTTCCACACCTGTGGAAAGATCACCCCTAACTCCACAGCCCAGGGAAAGAGGAGAATCAACCATTTGCTTCCTTTCACTCATTTATAGAGTCTGTTTCTCAACCTAAAATCATTTCAAGTTCAGTTTACTTTAAGTTTAGTGATTAACTGAAGCATCATTATTTTAGACTGCCTTTCTCTTTGGAAATATCAAAAAAATAAATAAATAAAACTAAAAAGACCACTCTTTTAAGACTGATAACACTCTAGAATAATGAATTCTGTTCAACAACCTTTAGCCTGCTGTTATAAAAATTCTATACATATTAATACCACCTTTCCCCAACATTCATAATCCAGCTGTAATGATTTCTTTTGATCTTTGTTTCATTAGACTCCACAGATCGGTAACCCTTCAATATTCTTCTTTTCCCCAAATTGAGCCTGAGCATCTGATCTTTAGTCAGTGTTCTAAAGAACGCAGTTGTGCTTACCTTGAACAGAAGTTATAATGACCTCAATCATTGCAGTTGGATGTTTTTTTCACAAGAGAGGGAAGAATCTGTGCTTGATTACATGAGGGGAAACGTGGCAGGTTTGTTTTTAGTGAACAACCTGTAACTGTAAGCAGTGACCTGGAGAAATGTCACTTACATTGGACTCCCAAGTTGTAATGCTTAGGAGCTTAAAGAAACCTTGAAAGGAAAATGTTTAAAGAAAGTGTAGTAGAGAGAGAGAGAGAGAGAGAAAGAGAGAGTGTTAGTGTGTGTGTGTATGTGTGTGTGTGTTTGAGCAAATGAAGGGAGGTTTGCCAAGATCCAAGAAAGCTGAAAAAAACATATGAATCAATGCCCTGCATACAACAATGGTTCCATTTCCATGTACAAACTGTACAGATAACCTCTGACTGTGCAGTTTAGATGAAAAAAAAATGAAAGAATAAAAATAAAGGGGCATATTTACCCATTTTGCATAATTTTCTATTTTAATAATTACTTAATCTTTTTTTACATTCAAATTAGATGTCAAAGAATATACTTTTAATTGACTTTCATTAGCTTATTGGTTTGAAAGCAGCTCTTACTGATGTTTTCCAAACACCAAAAAATAAGACAATAAGTCCTTCATATCATGAAGTCATAGTTTCTAAATTCATAGTTGTAACTATTTTTGGCTGTCATAGGCATATTTAATTATTATTTTTTTAATTACCTTGCTCAGTTGGGCCTCACATCCATTCGCCCTAACCTATACTTTCTTTTTTTCATTTGAACATTTCTGGGACAAAATCTTCCTACAGTTGGAGCAGGGATCAGAAAGTAAACACCTTTCCACAATCCCAATAAAGAGGGAGATAACTAGAGTCTAGTTTTGTCTGGTGACACCTCGAGGCTACTAACCATGAGGCTATTAATTAGTGAATAATAGGAATATGGGATAGGAACTCATACTGCAGGGCTCTGCCTGCGGCAGGCTAAGGGGAAGTAACCAGTCAGACACCAGGAACCTGCATTCTACGTACAAAGATGATTAGAATCATAAACTCAGTCAGGCTACAACCCAGCATCTCCTGTGAAGGTCTTCAAACAACAGTGTAGACTTTGAGACATTATCCATCTGGTGTCAATGGATACAGCTGCCCAGAAAATAGGATATCATTTGATATTGCAAAACTCTGTGATGTCTGGGTGCTTACGGGCACACTTTTGATATGTGTCCTCAATTGATACTTTTAGCTGGAGAGTGCTGTTTTTCTTGTTTTAAATGTACAGTTAAGTCAAGGGACTATGCTGTAAGGATATTCCTGTAATACTTGCCATTGCATTTATGCAAAGATGAAAGCAATGCGCAGAAAACACAGAGACCTCGAGAGACCCAATGGGGAATGAAAAAAGTGGAAAAAGTACTAGTTTGTTGAACCCGAGTTCCTATTCCTTAGTCACCCCTCCACCAGCTAACACGCCCAAGAGTGAAAACCTGCTTCAATAAGACAACAACAAAATATATTGTAAAATAAAAAGATGTTTGACAAGGTGTGTGGACTATGTAAATTAGTGCAACTCTAAAAGCTACTTTTATTTAATCCGGGATCAAGCAGGGAGCAGAGCTCCTCCGCCTTCTTTTCTTATGGAATCTCTAAATAATCATCTGCATGAGTTTTGCCGAATATGGAGAGATTTATTATCACAGCCCAGGCGCCAACTGCCCATGACCAGACACCGTTTGGAAAGATGGCCGATTGAGGAACATGATGAACTGATGTTGAATAATGCAGCGCTGCCCCCCGTGGGGGGTCCTGGACATGGATGAATTGATGCTTAGAACGCGGTGCTGGTGGCACTGGACCCATACTGTTGCCTAACATGTACTTCGGTTATCTGGCACGATTAGCATTACCCCCCAACTGGCCAGCTAATTAGACATAAATCTATTAAACAAAAATAATAGTGTGTGTACTTGCTATTGCTTAAATCCAGCGTTTGCATATCTAAATCATGATCTTGTTTACCATGTAAAATACATTCTGATTTCGTCTTTATGGCTAAAGAAAAATTGGAGGATGGCTAAAGAAAACAAACCCTTGACAAAGTTAATTTGTTTTGATGTGCATGGAATTTGAAGACAGCCGAGAAAAATGTTAAAAACTTCAAGCATATGCCTATTGTATTTGTTTTTAGAAACCACACATGTCCTCTGAGACCCAGTTTATAAGGTCCATTTGAATATTCAACAGCCTGTCATTTATAGTCCACTGGGCAGACTTGTAACTGTTGCCAATAGGACAAGCTTGCACCTAGTGCCAATCCTTTTGCCGGTGACACCATTCTATGGATCCTTTCCCCAAATACAAATTTATGCCAGGGACGTGCCTCATATTAACCTCCCTACCCCACTGAAATCATGCCACTTTTTACTTCACCACGATGATGCCCAAAGGTACTACACTTCATTCCTTTCTCCTCCCTAATGATATAAAATTGAATTTATTGAGAAAGACAGTAGGTTGCCCACTTATTATAAGAACATCATATGATCCCTTAAAAGGCTAATAAAATAGGAACTGAAGAATAAAATATGCATACAGCTACAATGATATTAATAATTGCAAGGCCTTACACTTAGATATTTTCGAAGTACAGTTTCATCTTACGAAGCCCTGCGAAGTGACCAAGCTATCATATATGCATATATATATGTGTATAGATATACAAGAGTAGTTACTTAAACATGATGCACAAGTTTTGTAAGATGGAAGGGTTATTGCATCGAGTGTAAACATGCCCCAACCAGCACCAGGACTAACTGAAGAATGAGTATTTTGCACAAATATTCTCACCTGGTCTAGGATCATAGCACTGGAGGGGAGGGGTGCACTGGAGTGCTAGGTGGTGACTACCCCCACTCCCCGCTCCTCCCCACCTGCTCTCTCCAGGAAGGTTAGAACCCAAGGCTTTGAATTCAGGCAGATCTGAGTACATTTTTCTGGCTCTACTATTACTAGCGACATTACCGTGGGCTAGTTATTGAACTTCTACGGCCAAGTCTTAGCTTCCTCTAGTGAAAGTGGCAGAATGTGTAAAGGGCTTAGTGCAACTTAGAGAACATGAATAAATATTACCAATTATGATAGCACTATATACAGGTAGTGTAGGATTAATAAAAGTATACATTTAAATTACAAATAAGTTTAAATAAACTTTTTGTTGCCATATACTTTGTAATTCATAGATATGAATAATTATAACTCTACCCTATAGAATAGTCTGTCATTTTACTATCACTATTATAATTATTAACTATATTATTGAAATAATAATTATGGTATTAATATAAATGTCAAATTAATAAAACATATTTAATATAATAGTTATTACATAATAACATAATATAATAATTCTATTTTTAATATAATAATAATAACCTAACAAGTTGCAACACATTCTTTTACCTTGATGTAGCTACTACTTTTTATAGGTATATGGGTATATACTCTACTTTTGATAAACAGACTGTCAAATAATTTCACTGCCACACTTGATTGTTGTTTAAAGAGGTCTTCAAAATACCTCCATGGAAAGGCACAATTAAAAAAATGTTATAACAACTTTCAAAACAGCAAACAAGTCAGTAGTGTCTACCACTCACTGCCAGAATTCTCACAGCAAAAGAGTACACAAAGCAATTATGGAATAAATACCTGAAAACTAGGCCAACGTTTTGTAAAAATATGCAAAAATCGTCAAACTAATAAATTTTCACCCTTGCACACAACTCACAGAAGTATTCTAGATAAAAGCTGATGCTAAGTTTCTGTGGGGCTTATAACTGTGAAAGGAAACGTATTTTTGCAGAAAGACTTTTTATGGCAGCTCCAACTAAGCTTGTGTGATGCCAGCACTTTCGTAAATAGCAGCTTGCATATTCTTCATATAGTCACAGAAACAAATGGTCAATATCCACTCATTCAGCACATATTTATTTAGAATCTAATATATGGCACCCAATGTTCTAAGCAACAGATATATAGTAAAAAAGTAGAAGTCCTTGCCTCATGGATCTTATCTGCTAGTAGACAGAAAATAAATAACTAAAACATATACACCTTGGAGGCTGAGAAAAGCTAATAAAATAGGTTAAAACATAAGTAAATAAATAAATTAATTAATTAATAGAGCAAACAAGAAAACCTACAAACATAAAAACCCACAAAATAAATTCTTAGACTAATGCAAACTTGGTAAACTGAATTTTAATTTATTTTGAATAATTTTGAATTATTTCCTTTAAGTACACATTGTGCCTTTTGTTTCATGGGCCAGTTCTCCTGAAATCAAACTCTGTTACAACTTCTTTTTCCAATAAACTTATTTTCCCAGTTCTTTTCCTCATGGGTCTTCCTTACCCATACTTGAAATTTTTTATACATGTACAAATCTGCTATTAGCTTTTCCTTTTCTCCTTCATTATATTGCATGCAGTTCAAGAAATAAAGAAATTAGAAATGGCAGGCACTAGTTGGGGTAAATTTCGTCCATGAGTGGTAGACAAAATTCTAAGATGGCTGCCATGATCCCCCACCTTGGTACCCACACCTATGTGTAACCCCCCTGTTCCTCATGCTTTCCCTGGAGTGCTGGAAGAACTTGTGACTTATTTCTAGCAAATAGAATATGGCAAGGTCAAGAGATTTTTTTTTTTAGATGTAACTAGAAACCCGCAGTGGTTGACTCTGAATTAATCAAAAGGGAGATTATCTTGAGGGACCTGACCTAATCAAAGGTCCAGGGTTTGTGATGATTTATTATATAGCAATAGAAAACTAATACATGATGATTTCAATCTCTGTTATATTTTAAATCCCTCTCGCAAAACAACAGCACATTTAAACTCGGGGGCGTGGGGGGGACGAATTCAAGATTATTTTGAAACTGATAGATACATAGAGATGTATTCTATGCTTCAATTTTTCTACATTTGAAAAATCCATAATGTTTTTTTAATGATGAAAACAAGGAATTTAAAAAAATGTTCTTTAACATCTATTTTGTTTGGTGCTAATGAGACAAGATACAAAGGCCACTCTTTTAATATTTCTACTGACAGCCGATAAAAAGCAGATAATTTTAATATATTAAAATGTAAGTGAAAAGATACCTGTGATTCCAACAATGTGTGACTTTAATATATACAATGATGACAAACTGCATAAATAAGAAAAAAGTTGCCTGTAAAAGGTTTCAAAAGAAGACTTCTGACCCAATTAAATTATATTTAAGGGACTAGGAAATGATTTGCTAGCAGGGGTTATTTAAAATCCTAGTTTGTTTTAATTTTGACTATGGTTGTGATGAAAATGTTGCCCTAATCGACATTTGTATTACATCATATCTATTAAGATCTAGTGTGGAAAAAAAAATCACACTATATTCTGCTAAAAAGTCCATGTTTTTAGTAACCAGAGCTCGTCTTAGTCCCAGTTCACTGAATGAACTCTGAAGTGCCCCAGAGTCTTGTTTATTCTTCCACAGTCATAAATAAATGTCTGTCATTGGTGATAAGTGCAGGGCAGACTTTCAGTAACTCTGAATTTTCTATTGCACACATATAATCGGCCACCAAAAAAGAAAAGCGGATGCTGAATGGGAAACGTAACAGAGGAAAATGTCTTACTGTGTTTTGTAAAACTCTGAATTGCGAATCTCGGAAACATATTCTGGAGTCTGACCAGCCGAGGGGACCCAGGAGATAAATGACAGTATAAGGATTCAGAAGCTTGACAAGATGACCTCTACCCGCGCTTCCAATTTCAGCCATCTTTGATGCTAGTGTCTGGTTCAAGCCCTGTTTTTACCAGCTGGGAGTTTAGGAGGAGTCTGATTTATGTTGATAATATCAGCTCGAGTGCTCTCTGCTCTCTGCTTAACCTTGGGTCTCTGGGCAGCTCCCTGTTTCATTTCCAGTTGTGAAATCTTGTTTCCCCACCCATCCTTTATTATGATAACATTCAAAAGGGCTGAAATAAGTGTGTGCAATGACGGAGGCAGGTTGTATTCGCAGCGTCTGGATTCCTCACCGTAATTGTATGGGCTTTCCACTGCGATGGGCCAAAATGCTCCCCAAACACGGCCTTGTGTCCACAGGGGGACCATACAGTCCACCCCCACCCTTCCAGGGCTGAGGCATTTTTCATCTATCCCTCCTCCTTGCCTAGAAGGGACTCCACAAAATTCAACAAATGAGCAGACAACCTTTATGCCTTCAGGGCACAGATGCTTCAGGGCACAGAGGTCATGCTCTATCAGGCCTCTGGGTGACGGATGTCATCTTTACTGTCTTATCCTCGAGTTTGTCCCTTTTTAGGCATCTCGCATTAATATTTCCTCCCAGCTCCCTGTACCCACCCTATGAGAACAGTGTCTCTCTCACTCATTTTGACAGAGACTGTGCATGGCAGAGCTCTTAGGAGGCGCTTGATAACTATGTATTCATTTATTATTCAGAGTGCTGCATCATGTCATCATACCATCATGAGATAAGGCTTAATCCTCACCCTCCCCTTCCTCAGCTAGGAAAGGTTCAGTCAGCCTTTAAGCTCATTTAATATCTAAAGCAAAAGGCCATTTCCCTTGGATTTCCCTGGGGCTCACACAGCAATTAGAGGACAGTTTGTGAAACTCTGGTGGTCAAAACTGTGATGTTTGAAGTTGCTTATTGAAAGTGGAGTGGGGAAAGCAAATGAGTTATTCTAAGGCCTCACACTTGGTCCCGTCATTCACAAATGCTGTGAATTTGGGCATTTTGAACTTTTTAGGGTGTGTGTGTGTGTGTGTGTGTGTGTGTGTGTGTGTGTGTGTGTGCGCGCGCGCGCGCGCGCACGCGTGCGATCTTTTTAGCACAGCAGTTTGTGCTGCAAAGACAATGAAAAAGCTGTATATATCTTGGCCTTTGTTCACTGGAATATTGAAATTGGGGAGAAATGCCAGCATCACAGAGATCCCCGACAGTCTTATCAGGTGCTTTCAGCCAAACTCCTCTAGTTAATCCAAAGGCATCCTCACAGGTCTTAAGAACAGCCCCCTTTGTCCAGATCCCTCCTTTCATCTCACCTATCACATCCTACAGTAGGAGAAAAACGCAACCTGAGTAAAACGTGTGAACCGACAAAAACAAACAAAACAAACAAAAACTTGGTATAATGCATTGCCATCTAAAAAATGAGAGTATTGGGCCAGCCAAGTGGCGCATTAGTTAAGAGCTGGCTTGGGACGCCAGCTCTGAGCAGCAGGGCCCTGGTTCGGATCCCACAGGAGGGCCAGTGACACTGCCCTCTACAGCTAAGATGGTGAACAACAGCTTGACCTGGAGCTGGGCTGCTGTGAGTCGCCGGCGACGGCGTAGCCTGCAGTGGGCTGCCATAAGCTACTGTGTGTGGCCAGCAGCCGGCGTGAGTGACCAGCAGCCAGTGTGAGCTGACAAGAGCCTCCGTGAACGACCGTCCAGAGGCTGGCGACCGATTTACCTCACCCGGGAAGAGCGCAATGATGATACCAACATGGGCCAGTAAAGCAACGTCCTCCACAACTAGACTGAAGAACAAAAAGGACAGCAACTTGTCTGTTCCCCTCCCCCAATTCCCCAATAAAAATCTTAAAAAACAAACAAACAAACAAAAACCTTCAAGAGCTATCCCTGTGACTGTAGGGCAAGGCCAAACCTCCCAGTCTAGCACTTATTCTCCAAAATGATAAAAAAAACAAAGCAAGAGTATCATTATTGGAACACAATGCATCTTGGTAGAGCACTTATCAATCCTATAACTCATTGTCTAGTTCATACATCAAACCCGTCATACTCAGGCACAACTCCACCAAGCCGCTTAGAACGTTTGCCTGCCTTTCTTAACAATCTGCACTTAAAGAGCTCAGAATCTTTGCTAAGTTTTAAATCCACCCTAATTAGGAGTGTTCACCATTAAAAAAGGAGGACCAGCTGTTCAGTGACCCTGCATTACACTGTTCATACATCTTATTCCCAGACTATTCCTGCATCTAATTAATGCTAGACTTTCACATTTCTAACATGGGTATTACTTTGGCTCACGTTTTTAGTCATTTTATTGCATTTTCTCTAAATACTCTTAAGATATTAAACTAGTGGCTTCGATTGTTTAACTGCTAGTCCACTGACGAATAAAGAAAAATGAACAGACAGCAGCCCACCGAAGCTGGTTTGTTGGAAACATCAGCGTAAAGCACATATGAGAAGCTAATCGTATTTCAATTATTTTTTCTTAAATCAATGACTTCTACTTTTCTAAATGATCACTTAGGATGTCAAATACTTGTCAAGAGTAGGGACAGTTTACTTTGGTGAAGATCAAATAAGAATTTGCATTCCAGTAAAGACAATTTCAAGCCCAATGTTCGATTGATTTTTGGCTCTGCCAGTGGAGGCACTGTAGCCTGAAAACAGTCTCTTCTTAACTCGGGTAATATAGTGAGGAATTATTGCAAAAGAAATAGTTTTTAGAGTTTCAAAGTTAAATAGCAGAAAAACACCGCTCTTCAAATGTTATACAATAACATCTTCTCCATCCCCTATCTTCTTATATTTTTAGTCATTTATGTTTTTTTATGATTAGACATCCACAAAAATGATGTTTTGAAAAGTATAAGAAAATATTTGCATTGCCCATAATTTCAACAGAATCACTTGCACAATTCATAAAACATCATAACTTCTGTTGCTTTCAGATTTTTCATTCTTTCAAAGCCTACCGAATCTCAATGAGTATTTTAAGGCATTTATTTCCATTTACCAATTATATACAGATATGAGCAAGGACTATCATTGGTCTGAAATGCAGCCTTTACTTCCTCTAAACTTTAAAAAATAAGCAATAGTTCTAGGATGCAACAAATGAAATATACAATTTCTTATATAAATTGATCATTTAAAAATTCTAAATTGCCTTTTAGACAATTTCTGATAATTCACTTACTTCAGGCTCTTTTTTTTTTCCTTTTCACATTTTTTTTTCCTTTTCACAGCGTGTTTTAAGAAATGCTAAAATGTAAGCATGTGCAATCTTGTATGCATAAAATAAGGGAAATGTGGAGGTCCTAACACAAGGATCAACAGACAGATAAACAGAACAGAAAACTCCAAGCCAGAGCTCAGGATACTAAGTAGGTAACATGTCACTTAAACCTAAGACCTCACTTTCAGGTACACCCACCTCATTTCATATAACGTTAGGAAGGAAAATGAGCCAATTAAATTATGTGCTTTCTAACATCTAGAGTTTTTATATGATATGTATTACAAGAGCTCATTTCCCCATAATTAGAGATTTTATCAAGCACCTACATAAAATATATAAGCAAACTACATTAACATTCTATAATTCCTTCACATTTGGCACTGAACTCTTCTAAAAAAAAATCACATTTAGATTTAGCATCTTGGATATTTTTGCTTTTCCAAACAGCGACACTCCCTGGACTTGTAAGAACATTGGTTGTGTGGCGCTTTGGAGGAAAAGCCATTGATGGTGGCATTGGAAATCTGACTTTGCAATTATGCAAGGCTAGCCATCCTTTGAGTTCAGTTGTGGCACATTAGTAAACATGTTTGATTCACCACCTCCTTCCAATATTTCTCCAACCATTTGGTTCCTAGAATTAAGAGCACACTCCAGTGTTGTCTCTGGAGAACGATCTTCCACAGCGACAACCATTTGCAAGTTTCAAGGCTGGGGCTTTTGAGGTTTGTACATGGACAGGCAATGGTTTGACTCTGAGTGACCAGGATTTTTAAGTTTTGTCAATATGTGTGTGTGTGTGTGTGTGTGTGTGTGTGTGTATGCAAAATAAGTCAGACAGAAAAAGTAGAGAGCCATATGATTTCACTGATATGTGGTATATAAAACTGAAAACAACAAAAGCATAAGACAAAAAAATGAAGAAACAAAAACTCATAGACACATACAATAGTTTAGTGGTTACCAGAGGGTCAGGGGGGAAGGGGTGGTAGATGAGGGTAAAGGGGGTCAAATATATGGTGATGGAAGGAGAACTGACTCTGGGTGGTGATATATAGATGATGTATTACAGAACTGTACACCTTAAACCTATGTAACTTTGCTAACAATTGTCACCCCAATAAACTTTTAATTAAAAAAACGTGTGTCTTAGAACCAATAAAATTCAGTTTGTTACAGATACGAAGAGTGATTGCTAAAAATACAGGATTATTAAAAAAAGCACAGAAACAATAAACAATTCAACCTCTTATCTAAGTAACGCCTGCCATACTTACCCCAAAAAGATGCTTTGATCAAATTGCAATCAGGCATGTGGATAAAACATTTAAAGTTTAAAAGATTATTTAGTACATAGCTCTCTAAAATTAAAGACTTCTTAAACAACATAGTGAATCTGTTTTTTGCTTTTGGTTTTGTTTCTTTATGGATTTCAAAACTAACAGTAGAAATAAATACTTTTCCACAAGTTGTTCTTCAACCTTTTAAACTTGTTGTCATAATCCTTTGTTTCTAGCAATATATGAGCATTATTTTATTGTCTATGATAAAATTGTTTTATTTGTGTGCCAAAACTGTAGTGTTACTGTACAAAATGCTTCAACTCTTTTTATCTTTCTTACATTCATTGCAATGATACATCGTATGCATCGCTATTTCATTTGTGCTGAAATACCTATTAATCAAAACTTGCTTCAAGTCTTTAATATCATTAAAGGCACTTACAATCTACTCAATCTTCTAATTATAATTAAAATAAATATTTAAATAATTTAGAGATACATTGGGATTTAAGACCTTTAGTTTCTGCAGAATATATCAACTTTCCTGTAAAATTTCTTAACAATATTTTGCATTCTGAATATTATTCCAGTAGTGATATTTCCTTTATAACTTATAATTTGATAACTTTATAAAAATTGATCAAAATTAGAATGTCAATAACATAGAACAGTTAAACATAAAACTGGGAAATATCTTTAAATGATCAAAAAGGAGAATAAATAAGTTGATTTCAATCATTATTGAGCATCGCAAATTAAACTCTTAGGCCCAGCAAAAAGGCAAAAGAGAAAATATAATAAATTATACTTTTCCTGCTTATAAAAGTACATTCAATAAATAATCTTGAAAAGAGATCTTTTCTTCTTGGCACTAAAATGTAGGCAGATTTTCTGGGAAAATACTAGTCAGTATCTTCAACTGCCTTTTGTAAAAATAAAGAAATATTCTTTATGACCATTTTTTATATTATCATCAATAAAACATTAAAGGACAGAATTAAATCTTATTTTAGCAAATATTTGCCTACCCAGAATTCATAAAACATATATGGGGACAGCTCTGAGACCAATTCATAAGGTTAATATTTGTTATGTAGAAATAAGAATGTGAGTTGCTTGGTTTTCTTCATCTCGTTTGATTTATTCATAATTTTCATATCATCCTAAAATATCTGCCAGTAGTTCTACTTACATATCGTCCTATATTTAAGAATAAGAGAGGGGGAAAAAAAGTAGTGCTTCTTCTTGTAGCTTCAACAAAACCAGGTATCAGTTTTGGCTGGTTTACACTGGGTCATGTGTCTGTCCCTTAACCAATCACTAAAGCCAGAGGATGTGTACGCTGCTTGCCTGGGGCAAGGTATACTCCTATCCCATGAGCTACGGTGCAATCAACATAATTAAATTTAGCTGTGTGTTAGTGAAGATGCTTTTCCCCTAAAGCACACCCGAGGAAACTTTCTCACAAGGAATGGAAAAACTCCCATTTCTGTTGCACTAACCAATCGTACTACCTTCTTTAAAAATAGATGCTCTGCAATTCATTTCATTTCTGCATAATTATTACACTCTTAAGATTTTTGTTTTTCTACCACAATAAACATTTTTAACCAGCTGTGATGATTCTTAAAAATTTTAGCATTATATTTTATACAGTTTATATACCATAGGTAGGCTCATGCATGCTGTTGGATTTATCCATAAAACATTATTTCTAAGTTAAGCTTATGAAGAGATTTGCATACACTACAATGTATCAATCACAAGGCACAGATGGGTGAGTTTTGGAAACTGGATGGACCCTTGTAACCAACGCCACAATCGAGAAGCAGAACATAGTACATTTTTGTTAAAACTGGAACTCTCAAAATAGGAGTTTTGATGTAAATTTCAGAGTAGGGTAAGTCAGAGAGTCAAGTTATGAAAGGCTTCAAGTTACTTAACAGTGTTTGTTGAGCACCTGCCCACTGCCAGACCTTCTGCAAGGATCTCAGTATGTGAAGGTGACAATGAAATAACCTCTGAAATCACATTGCTTACAGTTAAGTGAGAAATCACAGCCTAGGTGACACAAATATGCACACACGGACTCTACCACTTGTGATGGAAGAGGGGGATTGGGGATGGGAGCGATGTAAACAACTTTTCAACTGGACGGAGGAGACGCAGGTGAGTGAGGACACTAGCCCGCATGTGCAGATTCATAATGGAGAATGATACAGGTAACCGGGGTACAGAGGGGCAGGTCCACAAACGTGTGGATGCCATGCTGCCAAATCATAGAATGTGTCAAGTCCCCTAGGGTTAAGATGAAATACTGCTCCGACTGAAAGCCACTCTTCACTCCTTTATAGACGGGGAGTGAGAAGTGTGACATTGTCAAGGGACCTGAGGATCTCTTAGGTAAAGCATTGATACCTACCAGCAGAAACAAAACTATCTTCCATGGTTTCATGCATACAACACAGAACTCACACACACAATTCATACCCTTTTCTGTTTCAAACTGTTGATGCTGACGTATGCCATGAGAAAGAGGATGGAGAAATGAGCTACTACAGATTTTAGTTTAGGTTCATTTATAAGACGCTCAAAATCTAATTCTTGATGATTGGGGCCTGGTCAGAGGCTGCAACGAGGCTGCTGCTAGACCTCCAACCTTCTCTATGCTCCTGTCCACCTACGTCATTGTGTTGTTCTCAGGGTCCTAAATATTAGAATGGATTTTCTGGCTAAGTCTTCATCAAACTCATTTTATCTTCTTCCTAGGCATACAACCGGACTATATTTCCTGGGCTACTTGGCAGTAAGGTATGACCCTGTCACTAGGTGTAAAGTAAGTGCATTTTTTCCAGGACTAACCCAGGAAAATCTTCCAGGCATAATTCTCCATGTTTTTTTCTGCTGCCACAGGCCTATGGAAGATAAATATATACTTTTAAATGAAGGAATTGACCTTCATTCTTCATCGCTCTGGGATCTCTCCAGTTTATTTGTCATTTACCCCTCACTGTATATTTGGGGGTGCATTCAAAGGACACTTCCTGGGTCAGGTATATCTTTCATAGCAACAAATCAAACCGGAGTCTAGTACCCAAAAAAAAGGTAAACTGAATAATTATTTTCACATTTAGTGATATTTATTGTGTGCTTTACAAATGAAACATGTTGGGGAATAGTTCTCAAGCAGCGACTGTGAATAAATAATGAAAGCCTATACTCACAATTCACTTGGACTCTTTCATAAATGCAGCTTTTTATTTGAAAATGTTTCTGGGATCTCTTAAGAAGTCACACTTGGAGATAATGGAATATGTGACACATTTTGAAGGGTAACTGCTGATTTCTGATTGAGTAAATAAACAAAAAAAAACTATTAAATGAAAAAAAAAAGTTGGTTCAAAGTGACTACAACAAAGGGCACACATTTTCAGGGTCGTTACTCCTCACAAAATATTTAAGACATTATAATTAATTTAAATTTTCCTTCAGGCAATCTATCTCCTAATGTTTCTAATTCTGTCTTTCCACTGTTATCAGCGGTGTGAATACATGAGAATTTTATGATTGTTTCCCTCTCTATTTACTTTTTGTTGTAAATTGTTGTAAAATAAATTAAGTAATTCTCAAAACAAAAATATGCATTTGATTCTAAGACTTAACAGTTTTAGTCACTTTGGCCCTTTAGTAATACAAATATGACTACATTTTAAAGAATTTAAATACCATACCGCTTTATTTATTAGTGGGATACCTATGTATCTAGTTATCTAAATATAAATGTATATATAAATATATATAGGTATAGATATATAATTATATAATTTATATATACCTATATATATATTTATATATTGGGTTGTCGGAAAAGTCATGATGTATTTTTTTCTATGCTCTTCATTGCAAAAATGCATCATCTGAATTTTCCGACAACCCAATATATACACCTATATACATAATTATATATACCTATATATAACTATAGATGTATACCTATATATAATTAGCAATAACTGAGAATTTAAAAAATGCTTTCAATTTTGTCAATAAAAATTTTTCTAAACATGTGATAACCTGTTTCCTGACTTTGTGAACAACTTCTTTTTTTTAATATACTTTAACTTTTCTTCATAGCGGTTAAAGGCATTCTCATGTATATCATCATTACATTCTTCAACATTGTCTTTATTAAATTCTGCTTTATCTGAGAGACAAGTTGAAGGTGACTGCAAATTCATGAGCAAGTTAACATTCTAAGCCATTAAGTTGGGGGGACTTTGGAACATCACACAAGTAACTAGAACACCGAAAATAAATTCAAAGTGACAAGGATAAATTGACCTTAATTAACTAGTGATCAATACACCCTAGTCTGGGGGCTAAGATGCTTTCTTTCCTCTCCCAAGGGAAAAACACTGAGTTTGGATTTACAAATTATTTTTTTTCAGGGGGGGGCAGTTTTAAATTTTATTTTTCCTCTGATGTCAAAAGACCCTTCTATTTACTCTGAGCTTTATTCTACATTCTAAATGGCTGAAGCAGCCAGAAATCACACCATTTGATAAGTGGAACTAACTTGATAACAGCCAAAATAATTTATTTGATACTTGACTACTGCGTAACACCTTCCAATTATTGATTGTATCTTCTAGACAGTTTGATCATACATTAGACCTTGGAACCATTAAATCAGGATAGAACTTCCCCCCAGACACACACCACAACCCAATTATATTTGGGCTAATTACAAAGAAAAAAACATAGGTCCAGTACCGGCCTGGACACATTGTTTGCTAAATGGGGAATTAAAAATTGAAGCTGCATTTAACATACATTTTCCCTCACTTTTGCTACTATTACTATAATCCAAACCATCATGTTATCTTTACTTGCTTTTCTTCAAACAACCAAGAATGTTCAGGCTCTTTGTTCATGATGTTCTCTTAGATTGGGAAATTCAGTGTCTAGACCAGTGGTTCTCAACGTTTCACAGGGGTCGCCTAAGACCATCGGAAAACACATATTTTCCGATGGTCTTAGGAACCGAGACACCACTCCTCTATCCGTCTCCAGGCCCACATGCAGATACGCCCACATACGAGTACCCGGCGACCCCTGTGAAAGGGCCGTTCGACCCCCAAAGGGGTCGCGGACCCACAGGTTGAGAACCGCTGGACACATGGATGGCTTCTTCCTCACTTCACTGACAGTTTTTGATTTATTTATTTTTTAAATCAGAGAGGCTTCCCTTGAATATTCTATGCAATATAGCACTCCCATCTTTCCCATTACTCTCTGTCCTTTTATCATGCTTTATTTTTCTTCATGCCACTTATCCCCATGTCACATATTTTTATTTTTTAGAGTCTCATCTGATTGTAATCTCTATGAGTTTGTTGTATAGCCGCCCATTCCACTACCCATTCCCCCAAAAATATGATACAGGAACTTTGCAATATTTCTAGAATCTTAAACAAGGCTTGGCATATTACTTGGTAAGAAAATATTTGTTGCATCAACGGATGAGAAGTTCTGACTGATACAAAATATTGCAATGTAATGAAAAATAAAGTTGGAGAAAAATGTAGAAGTAACTTATGGAGGATGTAAAATATAGGAAAAAATTGCACTTTGATGAAGTAGGAAATGCAGAATGATTGTATATTCTTGAGCAGGGAACTAATTGAGGGTATTCTGTACCATAGTTGTACGTAAAATGGATTCAAGATGGAAGAACCTGAGAATCGGGCAAGGAGGTAGCTAGAAAGTGTTTTAGTGAAGTGTGTTAAAATGCGGGTCTGCTTGATGAGACTAGAACTGCTGTAAAATAACATTAGAATTCAGTATGTAACAAGTAAGTGGAGGAACTGAAGTAGTAAAAATCAAAATCAACGTTTTTAAGTGCGAGAAATTAGCATTATCATTGACAAAGATGCTTAGGAACATTAAACTAAATTAGACACAGCAAGTATTTACTTAATATGTACTACGTGTGAGATGTGCTGGGAACTCAAAATAGAAATAGGGGCAAGATTCACACTCATAGATGAGTAAATAGTGGGCTCATGTGAGATTCACCTCTATATGTAGTAGATGAAAGCATCAATTAAAAGGCCATGACAAAAAAAAAGACGAAAGAATTACCATGTCCATTTATGCATAAGATGCTGTATTTGTTTTTGGAATAGGATGGGTTGCAGTTCTTTCACAACAAAATGGTTTAATTCCAATTCTGTCAAGGAGAAAACATCTTGACATTTTAGAAGACATACAAGCAAAGAGCGAGAACATCATTTTAGTACTTATGCTCACCCTGTGGTTACTATAGGTTAGAGGGAAAAGCTTGCCTTTAACAGATGCCACATCATCTGTGCCTTTTTTTCAGCAATGGTCAGCTCCCCAGTGATCTTTTTTTTTTAAAGATTTTTACTGGGGTATTGGGGGGATGGGAACAGTGCTGGGGAATCGGGGGGAAGGGGAACAGACAAGTTGCTGTCCTTTTGTTCTTCAGTCTAGTTGTGGAGGACGTTGCTTCACTGGCCCATGTTG
>NW_017732493.1:21309-50307 GCF_001890085.2 Hipposideros armiger | reverse complement strand
GGAATACAGCTCTTCATCTTTTCACTTAAGGCAGGACATGCTTAATAGTCTTTTTGTTTCTGTATCGAAAGTTCACTTCAGTGAAGAGGCCATTAATTAGTTCCTGTTTGTTACAATAGCCACTGAGGATGAAGTTAGGGAAAATTTTTGCAGCCATAAAAAATTGACCTCCATGTGCCTGAAGCACTGATAGCCTACTCATTGGTGGGGAAGCATTAAAAATATGAATGGACTGCTTGCTAGGTGAACTATAAGTCACAGATGTGGTTTCATAAAAAAGAATTTAATTTCATTTGAAGTATCTCAGCTGTCACATTGTGTTGTAGCTGCAAAATTTTTCAGAATGAATAGGACAGTACTTTCAAGTACGTACCAAAGTTTCATTGTTTCTGTGCAACCAGATACACAATTGTTTCTGTTATTTAAGAGGTGTCCTCCTCTATCTACCTGGTGCTAATGTTTTCAAAATTTAGTGTTTAATCAACACAGCTGATCCATTGTGTATAAAATGTTATATAGCATATTATTTATAATCCCCCCCAACATTGTTTAGTTAGCTCAGATCACCCTTAAGTCAAGAGTTGGTGTGGACCAGCGGTTCTCAACCTGTGGGTCACGACCCCTGTGGGGGTCGAATGACCCTCTCACAGGGGTTGCCTAAGACCATCGAAAAACAAAAAGATATTTACATTACGATTCATAACAGTAGCAAAATTACACTTATAGAGTAGCAATGAAAATAATTTTATGGTTGGGGGTCACCACAACATGAGGAACTGGATTAAGGGGTCGTGGCATTAGGAAGGTTGAGAACTGCTGGTGTAGGCTCTACTCCAAGGAATGAAATCATTGAGTCCTATAACTATTAAATGTCTTTTTTTTTCCTGCAAATACCCTTGAAGAATGAAGTTTAGGGAATCAGAGAAATTTCTCCCTTGCTCACTCCGTCCCAATGAGATTTTATTATCTGTATTAGCATCATGTCACATTTTAATACTTGCAGTATAAAATAAATAGCATCATAATCCTGAATACTATACAAGATAGTTGTCCTATTTTTATACTTTTCCCTAGGGGGAGAAGAGATACATCAAACTACTTTTATGGATAGGATGCAGATATTTTATCTTCCATATTTGACATCCAAACATGAATAAAATCAATGAAATGTGACTTCCCTTCCATAAGAAACCTGGCTATCCAACAGACAGCCTGTTCCCCAACAGGCTGAGACTTATTTTTCACATTTTTATAACACGTGTTGTTTCAAGTGGGTTCAATCACAGAATGGATAGTAAAATAGCTCTGTGACTTGGATGCCAGGGGTGCTGTCCAGCGCTGTCATAAGTTCAATATAAAAAGTCATCACTCTTCTAACCTATGGCACTTTTACATTTTTGTGACAAAGGCTTGATTTGTGCATGGAACTGTTCCTTGTGGCTACGACGTGTCATCAACATACACAAAATGGTAAATGGCACAATAAATGCTGAGTTCCTTCCATTTATAACACAAAGCATAGTACCAAGAGGCCCATGACAGTTTTGTCCTCCACAGAGTGAGGGCTGTTTGAATTAATTTGCTATCAGCAAATGACATCCACTGTCAAACACCTGATTCATCGCAGCTCTGACAAGAAGTAGACTTGGGAGCGTTCAAGGAGATCAGCGAGGCTGGTTTCAGGACTTGGAAATGGATTGCATTAATTCTCTTTGAGGGCTTTGAGAAAACAAACAGAAATAAAAGCCTGTTGATTTTCTGAACCATGTATGTGCAGCTGTGTGAGAAATTAATGTCAGCGTCCTTTACTCACCTCAATCCAAATATCTGTTTTTCCCTCCTCATTATCAGTTGTGTTTATGTGATCTTTAGTAAAATTAGGATTTTGAGAAATAGAACAGTGAACACACTTGTTAAATATTTCATGTCTGAGCACTGAGATGAGCACTTAATAATTACATATAATCAGAGGCAGAATCCTTAACTTAGATCTTAATACTATTTAGCGAAACTATTACACTCTCCAGAGGTTAATCAACATAAACATAGAAAACAGTGTCAAGACTTTCACGTCTGCACAATTCTTTTGGAGACTGGTATGACGTAGACTCAGTCCGTGGCCCAATGAATACCTAGACAAATCTTAATCAATGCGCCTAACGTTTTCATATCAAGTTGTTTCAACTGAAAGTTCATTATTGTTGCCTGAACTATGTTCACATGATCTGTCTCATTGACCCAATAGTAAAGTAAGAGATTTTTGTTGAAAATATATCAGGCAGGGGACGTAGGAAGGAAGGAAGATGGAAGGAAATAAGGACCTGACTCATTAAATGCCTATCACGTTAGTCCTACCATATGTTCACTTCATGCTCACATTTTGTGTGTGTGTGTGTGGGGGGAGGGGCGTCCCACCTCATCCTCTTCACTGGAATGCCAAATAGTAATTATACAGAGAGTTATAAGAATATATGGTATGCAAAACTGGGAAAAGAAAAGATGCTATTCAGTAAGGCATGTAAGTCTGACATTCTAAGTCTTCTTTGGCCAGGAAAAAACCCAACACAAAAAAAAAACCAAATAAAGGGAAATATAAGTACATGTGACTTAGATTCACAGAAACAGGAATATGAGCTTTTTTATTACTTCTTAATATCTTGTATTATAGGATACCTGTATTTTAATGTAAACAAAACTCAAAATGTTTCTATTTTCTAATTATCTTAGAAGTTTAGTATTTTGCAAATATGAATGAAAAGTATGTTACCAGTTCCATTATTTTGTTTTATTTTATAGTAGCCCATGGATTTTGATTTTTTTGTTTTACTATGCTAAAATTGCATGTTAACATCTCATTGTTTTCCAGATTTTTAGAAATGTGTTCTTGGTTTTGTTTCATCAAACAAATATTATCATTTTAGTGCATAACTGTATATGATTACCTTTCCAAATATTTTTGTCCCTTCTCCTACTGAAATGAGTTAATTTGGGAAAGGCAAAGGAAAGAACTATTTCAAAGTTCAAGGTATAATAAGGAAAGGGAATATATATTTATAGTAAAAAGCAAACCAATTAAAAATAGAGTAAAAGAATAGGTGGTTCAGCCTGAAACAAGTAATTCAGGCTGGGAAACGGTAGGAGTGTAATGCTGAAAGGAGCTAGGTAATCCACAGCCACCTAAGTATTCCCTATGCAGAGGGAGAAACCTTGACACTTCTAATTTCAATTTAAACAGGAGATGTAATGGGAAACTTTCTGGAGGGTAGATGGGAGTCACAACACAGAATTATCTATGAGAGAGAGAGAGAGAGAGAGAGAGAGAGAGAGAGAGAGAGAGAGGTTCTCTTCATTTGCCTTTGTGGTCTGGACTGAGTGGTTAAACCACTGGCTCTAACATCCCATAGTAACTATTTCCATTTAGGTTTGAGGATATCATAAACCTCAAGTTAAATATTGTTCCCCTTAAATGGGTATCTTAAAATGTAAGTAACCCCTGGAATGGCAAGGCATGGAGTCACTTTAGCTCTTCTGAGCATCAGTCCTTATAAGCACAGTCCTTAGAGGAATTTCTTTAGGAAACGCATTAAGAAACAAGGATGTGGGACAAACAGGGGTGGGAGAATGGCTTCCTAGGAACGTGCTCGCCCTATAGCTTCTCTCTGAGAGAAAAACGTCTCCCCTCTGTTATTATGGACCTTCCATGGGCTCATATTATGGATGCTATTGTGGAGCTATGATTTATGAGTCTGTTATTTATGGACACAAGGGTGCTTAGCAGAGAAGCGCTCAACACAGTTTCATTGTTTTGCTTTGATTTTGTCATGGTCATATACTGATATATATAGCAGCTAACTTTGTCATCTGTTGCCTGTGTCCCTAACAAAGTCACTACTGCGGCTCTCTTTGACCAGTATGGTATTCTGATTTTTTTTTTAATCTCAATGCTCAAGATACTGAGTAACCCCAAGTGCTAGAGATCAAAACATTTTACTCTCCCTTATTCCCTATCAATACAATTTCAAGCAGTGGCCAGATGTTTCACAAAGAGCCATTAGACCAAGCATAATTAATGAAAAGGAAAAAGGAACCCAAAACTCAACAAATCCCTTTAGACATTTCACAATTCCTTAAAACAGGCGAGTTGACTGGGGCATGCTTTGCTTAAACTGCTGATTTTTATCCCATATATTTCCCCCCCAAAAAAAACAAAAAAACAAAAAAATTTCTTCCACAGTGTTTCTATGGAACTTTAGGTAACACGTAGGGATTTTTCCTGAAAGTCTCTGCAAACATATGTGAAATAAGAAGTTAAATGAGATATTCTATAAAACTCCTTTAGCTCTAAATATCCAAACACTCTGACAATGCCATGTTATCTGGAACAGTAGAAAGATCAGAAAAATAATTTGCAAGAAAACACTAAAATCACTCATTTCCATTATTGTTTTCTAATGCTCATCAACTCCTCTCTCACTCTCACTATAATTAAAGTAAATTCACATTTTCTGATTCCCAATGTATGCTCTATTCTGTGTACTGTATGGAAAGCCATCCAGTAAAATCAGATTTGCTCTTTTGCAGATTCTACCACTTGTAGCCACAATGTCACTAGCACCACTCTATCTGCATTCACGTCCCTCTCTCTCTCCAATTGTGTTTTCATCTAGTCATTCAACAACCACTGAGGGGAGCCCTACTGAGTGCCAGTTCCTGTGACAGTCAAGAGTAAAAAGGAAGAAGACAAGAGTCCCAACTTATTCACAGAAAAAAAAATGCGGTTGAAAATAAAAGAGGATACAATAGATTTCCCAAATTTGAATATGTATATTTCATTCTGAGACTGCGCCCATGGATGAGATCATTCCAAAATATAAACAACAATGGAAACCATTGGGAGAAACCCCTTCCTGAACATGTGAATAACTGCTAGATTTCCAACGGGAACATTATGTTTCTGAAAATCATAAAATACCCCAAAACATCACGCACATATCTTACAGGCTCGCTGAGGTCTTACCAAAACCCACACATCACAGTGAGCTATTTAAGGGTTAGGAATTGGAAGGCAAACTTCTTCACTGTGAAGCAGGTAAAGCACAAACACTGGTCCAGCTGTTGAGTTTACTCAAATCCAAAGCTAGGAGCTAGCACAGAAGCATCATTTGTGTGCCGGGCCATAGAAGAGAAATACAGCCCAGTGATCAAAACACACGAACATGTTAGGTAGCTATCAGTGACAACCTCTAAAATGTGGTGTCCCTGGAATGTCACCTGGGTTGTAACCACCAGTACTGACTCCAGGCAGAAAAAGAAGCATAGATGATCTATTAGCTTCCTGTTTTCCTCCAGATCTATTTCTCTTTATAACCCTACCCTTCCTGTGAGTTTATTTCCATGGGGCCTTCCCAACGAATCACACTTGTATGCTTATCAACTGTACTAAAGTAATGAAGTTATTCTTCCTAGATGTTTTTGTATATTTAAATGGTACTTTTAAAATAGAAAAGAATTAGATTACACATGGAAGGCTTTCTAATACAGAACTTCAGATCTTGAGTAAAACTGGTAGGAGAAATAAAAAAACAAAAAGGAACCCATTAATTCCCCATGGATGTTACTATCTGTTCTACATGTTTTTTGTTTGTTTGCTTTTTAATAAGATTTTATTGGGGAATTGGGAGAGGGGAACAGACAAGTTGCTGTCCTTTTGTTCTTCAGTCTAGTTGTGGAGGACATCGCTTCACTGGCCCATGTTGGTATTATCATTGGGCTCTTCCCGGGTGAGTCAGGTCGGTTGCTAGCCACTGGATAGCTGCTCACAGCAGCTCACGGCAGCCCACTGCAGCCCCACTGCAGCCCTACGCCATTGCCAGTGACTCCCGGCAGCCCAGCTCCAGGTCGAGCTGTTGTTCACCATCTCAGCTGTAGAGGACACAGCATCACTGGCCCATGTAGGATCCGAACCGGTGGCCCTGCTGCTCAGAGCTGGTGTCCCAAGCCAACTCCTAACCAATGAGCCACTTGGCCGGCCCCGTTCTACATAGTTTTAAGCCTTGTCTTTATGATCATAGATACACAATATGTTCCTTCTTCATGTTTTAAGCATCCAGAGACTGAGAGTGCTGTTGTGTTAGCCGTGCTTAGAAGAACATCTCCCTTCTTGGCTTTTGTCCATTACTCCTGGGCACCGTGGCTACTCCCTTGCTTAGAGTCATGTAACTTTATTCTGGGGCAAAGCCAGAATAAGAGTCAGTCTGCAGTCCACATTTCATCTCCTCATTTTTCAGTGGTTGCAGCCCCTGGTACTGCAATATTCTCATTGCAAGGAGTCCGATAGGAGGTGTTTACAAAGGTAACTTGGCAGCCTGTATGTGTCCTCAGCATGGATGAAGGCTCCAAGTGAGTGAAGCACAGTTAGGAGAACTGACAAGGAGACCTGAGCTCTGCACAGTCCCTTCTCTCCTCTGAAATTGTGCTTTTCTAACCTGAGAGCCAGGCAGGATCTCACTGAGCTGTAAGTCACTGTAAAACTGTTTCCCATGTTTTCCTGCTTCAGTGATATCAAAATTCACATCTGACTCTACGGCAGTCAAATTACTCAAGTGGACATGATGTTCCGCTGGGTTCTTGATGATTGCATTTACTTTTATCTACGTCTTCAGTCTAGCCACACTAGTTTTTCCTCTCCGTTTTTTCAAAGAGTGTGTCGTCATCCTTAAGGCAAAATATTATCGACTAAAATCTCACCTTGCCAAGACTTTATACTTCTGAATATGATTTCATAAATTGGCCTGTTAGTCTCTGCTTGTAAACACATTTTAATTATTACCTGATCTTCTAAAGATTAGAAAAATCATTCAATATAATTACATCTTTTCCTGTTTCCTGGAAACCAAGCCATTTTGAAAATAACTTTTATTTTCCATATTTATTGTTTTTTTGTTTTTGTTTTTTCTCTAATGTTTGAACTCAGCTACTCAAAGAAACCTGAGTAACTTGTATGGGTGCAAATAGAAAATCCCCTTGAATATCAATTCATACTTGTATAGTCAGATGACTACTCTCTGCTAAAATTTTAGTCCGTTAAATCAATCTACCACTTTGAAAGCTGTATGAAGAAAAAGATGAACAAATAAAATTCTGATCAAAGTCAGATACTGGAAGGTGGAACTGGAAAAGATCAATTTACATTACAACCTTAACAAGGAAATAAATGAAGCATTTTAAAGAGTTCTATCTAATCTGGTGCCTTTTTCTTACTGTGTCTAACATTTGGCCTGAATGTAACACTGAATTTATATGACACATTGCTCTGCAGGATGAAAATGAGCCATTGATACCTATTCAAGTCCAGGCACCATCTCTTTGCATTCATATCTTTATTTGAAAAATCACAAGCCCTCAAGAACACCACTCAAAACCAAAACAAAGCCTGTAACTGCAGAGATATAATTAATATCTGAAAAGCACAGGGTAGAATGAGAAAAAAAAATCCAAATTGAATACATGGTGATGTATTATTTTAACGACAGCCATTTAGAAACGTTATATAATCCTCACCAGTATTTTCAACAGCTGATAGGTACGAACAACTTTTTGGCTGTAGTCGCAGAGAAAACATTAATTTGGATATCTAGTTCCCTATAAAACCATTAATGGAGTTATAACCGTTTATGTGCTAAAATTCTGAGAGGAAACCATGTTATTTGGCTTACCTAAGAAGTACATTTAGAGGAAAGGAAAGTTGTACTATGTCAAATCAAAGGAACAGGGTTGCCTTTTCCTCCCATCACGTGGCTTTCAAGGGGGATGTCTTTCAAGGGGGATGTCCATCAGTAACTGACAACACAGCCATGCTGAGGTGATGGAAATGCAGACGCAGCCCATATGCTTGCTGTTCTGCTGTCCAGCTAAATTAGATGAGCTTTACAGAAAACTGTTTTTATTAACATATGCCAAAATAAATAAAACCAGGTTCCACACCCACTCAAGTTACTCCATGTGAATGGACATCGAGCAGAATAATCAATCCAGTTTACAAGGAAATGAAGCCCTAAATATACACATATATGTCAAGTCTGGCTTCAACAAGTGTAAGAAAAAAAAAACAATGTCTGTCCAAATTCATGCGCTGAATACTTTTCACAGGCATTGCTGAAGAAGTTGGTTGAGACGTTGAATGTTGTTTACTAACATTCCTTTGTCTAATCCACGTCCAACATTCTTAAAACCTCTCTGGCTTGGGCTGGCCGAGTGGTGCGTTGGTTAAGAACTGGCTTGGGACACCAGAGAGCCCCAGTTCGGATCCCACATATGAGGGCCAGTGACACTGCCCTCTACAGCTAAGATGCTGAACAGCAGCTCAACCTGGAGCTGGGTTGCTGTGAGTCGCTGGTGACGGCGTAGGCTGCAGCCCCTGTGGCAGTGTGTTGCCATGGGCTACCGTGTGTAGCCAGCAGCCGCCGTGAGTGGCTGTCCAGAAGCCGGTGACTGATCTGCCTCGCCTGGGAAGAGCGCAATGATGGTGCCAACTTGGGCCAGCGAAGCAACGTCCTCCACAACTAGACTGAAGAACAAAATGACAGCAACTTGTCTGTTCCCCTTCCCCCAATTCCCCAATAAAAATCTTAAAAAAAAAAATCTCTCTGGCTTGATGGGAAAAGCTTACCTGGACACCCAGAAGAAGGTTTCTGCTACTGTATTTTAATTTTTATATTAATATAATAGCCTACATGATTCGATGACACGACAACTGAAATTCCTGTGTCAGTGTGTAATTGTGAGCAGTCTCTTTATAAGCTTTTTTGTTGCTGTGAAACCATATAAATGATACAGGGTCGAATGGATTTGATAAACTTAAAATCACATATGTGCTGAGGAAAAAAAAATCATTTCTTTTTAAAGAAAGACATGAAAAGCCTAAATCAGTAGAATTTATCTGATCTCGAGGGTAAAGGTGACTCTGACACCACACTTTATTATGGGGAGCGCAACAGTGAGAGGTTTCCGAGAGCAATGCTTCTAGAACCAGACTGTGGATTTCAAATACCGATGGTACCTCATGTTGGACGTATGACTTTGGGCAACTTATGGTACCTTTTGTGCCTCGGGCTTCCTCACTGTAAAATGGGAATAACAGTAGCATCTGTCTCCTGGAGCTGCTCTCAGGCTCAACTCAGTTAGTATTTGCAAACACAGCAGTCCTGCATAGACTAACGGCTTCAAAACTATTCGCTCAATTAATGAACTAAAGGTTAACTCATTGCAATTACATTTTTCTACAACTTAAATTTTTAAATAAGGGATATACATATTATATAATAATATGTAATAACATAACAAACAACATAAAATAGATAATAAAATATAGATTTCTAAAATAAGGAATATATATATATATATATATATATTCAGGTATTCCTAAATGTGTTTTAAAAATCATAGACACTCCCCACCCCTGCCCCACCATTGCTCCAATTGAAGTAATTCTGCAAATTACAGTTATAGATGCTTTCGTACATCTTTCTGAAAATGAGACCAGTTTATTCTTTCTTGAATACCTGCAGTTTGCATCAATGTGTGTATTCCAAACATAGAATATTAAAAATTAAGGATAGCAGGTATTAACATAAGTTGTAAGATTATTCTGAATTTTAAGAAATATCTCTGTTTTGACGTCATAGAAAAACATAGCACATGGGTAGTGATTTTCAGAAGCCTATACTATATTTTATTTTAAATGTTAATTGGTATGTTTCATCTTATTTTATCTGCATAATGTGCTGGCCATGAACTAACATGATATTATTAAACAGTATGGAAATAAGATCATCTATAATGACAAAATCTGTTTTCAGATGTGAGCTCATGTTTTTGACATTTTAGACTTCTGAATATTTTAATATCTTCCCTTTAATATGAAAAACATAAGTAAAACAGAGCTAAATATGTAAAACCAGGATCCATCTTGCTACAAATTCCATAATCATTATGCTCATGATTTTACAACGAGTAAAAAATGAACTCATCTTTATCATATAAAATATACAAGAGACGATATTGTTTTGAACATGTTCACTTAGTGAACCTCTTCAAGTAAAGGTGACACATGCAAGGTGAGCTTGAAATTTTGGACATTCTGTCTACCAGTATGACAGCATCAGCAATTGCATAGCATGCTTTGATTTAACGCAAAGGAACCACATACGAAAGATCAGCTTATTTTCAAACTAGCTGTGGAAAATGGAGAAAGTTAGAGACCTCCTACTTTAGAAAGCAGGGAGGGTGACCATGGAAGCACAACAGTACTTTCCAGATTATGTGATGAGTGCCTGCTTACTAGGATAAATTGCTACAGTTGGAAGAACTCGTCAAAAGGAGTACCAGAAAATAAAGAAAATATATAAAGAAAAAAATACAGTAAAACCTTGGATTGTGAGTGACGTGGTTTGCAAGTGTTCCACAGGACGAGCAAACATTTCTAATACATTTTAACGTGGTAAACGAGCGGTGCCTTGCAATACAAGTAGTTTATTTCCAGAATGAATTATGCTCGCAAACCAAGGTATTACTGTATAAAATCCACTCCCAGGTACAACATGTAATAAAAGGAATAAATGGAGGGCTTTTTATTTTCTTTAGACGTAACATTATTGCCAAATTGTACAAGGATTCTCAGAAAGATTGGACAAAAAGGCAGGGAAGAATACTGAATTTGTACTTATTTGGAACTTAGAGCTTAGTATATATGATTACGTTTTTGCTTATGTTGTCTGAATAACTACACATTTTGTTAATGATTCTTTTAAAGTCAAGTGCTAATTTCTGAGTGCATGTGTGTGTGTGTGTGTGTGTGTGTGTGTGTGTGTGCGCGCGCGCGTGCACCTGTACGCATGATGAGAACGTTTTAAGATCTATTCTCTTAACTATTTTCAAATATGCAGTACGGTATTACCAGCTATAGTCACCATGCATTACATCCCCCTGACTTATTTATTTTATAACTGGAAGTTTGGACCTCTCGACTTTCTTCACCCACTTTGCCCACCCTCCACCCCCTCTCCCCATCCCCTCCCCCCATCCCACCTCTAGCAACCACCAGTCTACAATCTGTTGTCTGTATCTGTGGGCTTGTTTTCTTGGGTTTTATCTGATTGTTTGTTGTTTGTTTAGATTGCACATATAAGTGAGAACCTTTGGTATTTGTGTTTCTCTGTCTGACATATTTCACTTAGCATAATGTCCTCAAGGTTCACCCATGTTGTAGCAAATGGCAAGATTTCCTTCTTTCTCATGACGGAAAAATATTCCATTGTCTATTTATACTCCATTTTCTTTATCTGCCGATAGACATTTAGGTTGTTTCCATATCTTGGCTATTGTAAATAATGCAGCAATGAAATAGGGGTGCAGATATCTTTTCGAGTTTGTGTTTTTATTTTCTTTGGGTAAATACCCACAAGTGGAATTGCCGGCTCCTGTGGTAGTTCTAGCTTTAATTTTCTGAGGAACCTCTCATCAAATTTCTAATTTCCATGAATTGCATTTATAAAAAATTTTATACTGAAAGGAAACAAACATTATGATAATCAAGTATTAAAATGTATATGAATGCATGGAAAGGGATTAAGAAAAAAACATATGTGTATCAACCTTCACCAATCTATGAGATAGGGAGCTGTGGTGTTATCCACAATGTAAAATTGTAGACAATGAAATTTTACATCTGATTAAGAGGTTACGGTTTGGCTGGGTTGTAAATACTCGTATGTGTTGAAAGAAAGAAAGGAATGAATGAGTGAATCCCAGTTTGAACAAGGCCTCATGCCACTGGATTTGGTGCTCTTCCTTTGATAGACGCTCTGAGCTGAGTAACTAAGGCATCAGAGCCAAGATAGCAGCATTACCTTGCTGAAACGGACTCCAAGCTCTCAGGAGAGTGGAGGAGCTTAGGCGACACAGTGGTTGGAGTGAGTGGTTTTTCTGATGAACATTTTCCTGAATACATTTATAATTTCTGTGATACAGGAAACAGTTATGAACATATACATCCTGTTTCTCCATTAAGTGTAAGTATTTCACTAAGATTATTCATTACATTCCACAGTGGAGTCTAGCAACTTCTCATAGCCAAACATAGACACCAATGGATACGTATCTCCCATCATGGGTGGATTCGTAATAGGGTATCTTTTTTTATACTCAGTTTCCCCCCCACTCTTTGGTGTTCGGAATTCCCAGCACCACATTTTAAGGTTGAAGTTCCTTATCTAAATAACCAATATCATTCTTGCCTCCTCTGTGCCTAACTCATCAGGATTCCCAGCAATGAAATGTCAATGGAAGACTCCAGGGCTCAGCATTTGTATAAAAGGTTCTAAGGAGACACATAATCTGACCTTGAATCAGTAATAACCTGACCTTAAATCAGGGCTTCTTGTCTAACTTTAATTCCTATCACAGACAAGCACCAGGCTTTATCTCGTTAACTTAAAATTTTTAAAAAAAGTTAATAAAAATAGTATAAAGTAACAAGTTCTATAGAAAGAAAAGCTCTTTTAAAATGCATTATCATTAAAATACAAATAATTACAGGTTATTTGATAAACACAGGTTAATAAGAAAGGCAAATGGCCTATTTAACTTAAAATGAACTCAAAAGATTAAAAATCATTGCCAAAAGTTAAATCATGAGACAAATGATCCTATAACTCCTAACTACAGTGAACTTGATTTGTTTAAAAGAACTAAGACAATTAGCAGTTATGTCTTAATTTGGAGGCTGTTTATTATTTCAAAAGGACAGCAATGTCTCAAAATGTAAACACTTTTTTGTTTGATCTTTATAAAAAGAGAGAAGAGACTAATATCTGTCTGGTCCATTTCAATCTATTTGCTTTTGTTACTAGAATTATTGCATTCTACCGCAGTCCTAAGTCACAAGAAACAGTAGCTGTAATCGGAAATTAAATATAGCAATTAACCTAAGGCTACTTATAATTGATAGCATAAAGCCACATTCTTGTACTGTAGCATACTAATTAAAACACAAATGCATAAATTAAATGTAAATAAACACAAGTCAGAAATTCCCAACACATGGGAGCCTAACAGTAAATTGAAGCTATGTTGCAAAAACATGTTACTGGTTATTCCAAGATCCTAAACATCCCAGTCTACTCATCAACTGACCCTCACCCACCAGCACAAGTTTTTAACATGTAAAATCATCTTAGCATACATTTTCTTTGCAACAAATCAACGTCAAAAATTTCAGGAAGTAGCGCAAGGTCATGGAGGTTAAAAAAAAAAGAATCCTCATGATCTATCTCAAATTTTAAGACAGCAGATACGGTGACTTTAAGGTGCTGGCAGTTTATTTGTTGCTCAGTCTCTTGCAGATAAACTCAGGATCATTTGAGCACTGGGGGATGATACTCTCTCCTCTCAGTCAAAATCCTTTCAACTTAGAAAATACCAACCAGCTTTTAATCAACTGACTAGGGTAGCTATTTCCTCTTTTATCCCAAGTTGGTATGTGCCATCTAATGCGTGAATACTTAATATTATTCATTTGTTCTACCTCGGTTCCTAAAAATTCTAGTATTTTCAGATAAACAATGTTCATTTGTCATAAGAAGCAATGGCTGGAATCAATGGTTTGGAGCCAGTTGATTTCCTCTCAACCCAAAACTTGATGAATATTTGCTGTTTTACTTATTTCCTGTGTAGAAAGGTACTGGCCACTTGTTTTTATGTTAAACTAAACTGTAGAAACCCAAACTTGAGTATGGATTTGAATCAGAGAAATTTGCTTTGCATTCATAAGTCTAATTAAAAAGATATACATGGCTTTTGAGGGGCGGGGAAAACAAGTCTATTCTTAACATTCATAATCAAATTTAGTGGAGTGTAAACCTTGTGCCATATTATTGCCTTGTTATCAGTATAATACTATCTGTTCAAAAGGGGGAAAAAAAAAAACAACCTTCAGAATTCCAGTGAACTGATTTGCTTAACTTCCAAAGTCTAGGATAGTGTAACCACCAGCATTTCTTCCTGTTTAATTGCTGTTTCCTGAGAATTAAAACTTAAATGAACATTTCTACCAGGATGATCTTACAAAGCATTTTGCATTGTTTGTAATAGTCAGTAGAAACAACTGTTAAAATATCAAGTATGTATCTGGATGTTCTGAATTGCATATTAAGGGTTCTGCATGGCCCTTGGTTAGAAAAAAAAATTACAATATAGAACTCCAATTAGCTTCAATATAAGTTAGCCCTGGAAATCCACAGTACATAATAGATGGAGGAATGGATGGGTGGATTGATGGATAGACGGATGTATGATGGATGGTAGATAAATGGATGGATGCTGGATGATGGATGGCTGGATGGATGGATAAATAAACCATGAATATCATGGTTCTACAAACTACAAAGTGTTATCTTGATCATAGTAAGTTAAAGTAATCACAATAGTAATAACAAAATAGGAGACTAGACAGAGGGATATTCATTGTTAAAAAAAATTATCTCAATGTTAGCTCAGATACTAAGATGTAAATCAACACAGGACACATTAAAAGTACCAAAATAGCTAATGAAGCCAAAAGACAACCAGGAAAACAGTATGAAACACAGTTACACAGAACTACTCAATTTCTAACTCTTCAAAGAAGAGGAAGAGATGCTATATCCATGCACAATGCAGTATCTATTCCTTTTTTTAAAAAAACAACAACTAATTAATCAGAAAGAATTCAATTCATAAAACCCACTGATACAAATTCAATCTCAGCCTAATACCATATTAAAATAATATCAACATAAATAATAGCTTCTGTGTAGTGGTTAACAATGATAGGTAATTTCATTTTAATTACATGTCAGCATGAAAACTCTATTCATATTTATCATATTAACTATGGAGACCATGTACAAAAAGAATCCAAACAGTTGTTTGAATGCAGTATTTTCATTCAGAGATACTGTACCTGCTGGCATTCTGATTAATTATTTCTCATTTTAGCGCTAAAAACACCAAGTTTGATTTCTGACATAGTGAGCGATATTATCAAATATCACAGAAGAGAATCATACGGAAAGTCACTTTGCACTGTCATTACCCAATGACAAACCTGCACTAGTGCTATTTCACAATTACATGTCAAAAAGCAGCCGAGGTATTTCTTTGACTGTAGTTCAGATTGTCCAATTATAGTTCCCCTGTCTTACTAGAAGTCTGAGCTAGAATCAATGTGAGGCTCAGAAGGCCCAGAACATAGCTTTGAGCTCTAGTTCTGCAGTCAAGACCACTGGCCTTCAAGGTGCCTCACTGGAGACTAGATACCACCCCGTAGCCCCGGGCAGCAAGCTTCTACTCCTTTTCAGCTCACACACACATGCTCCAAAGCCAGGACCCCTTCTTCAGGGCACAACTGAAACAAACATGCAAGGCTGCCCTGAGAGCACAATGAAAACAAATCACATGTTCCAGAGACCCAGCGAAATCCCTCCTGATGGCTATCTCCAAAGGTAAAAGAGGAAATTTTTTTTCTAAGATTCCTAAGATGTTTACTAAGATTTCAAGGATCACTGCAGAGATATCTTAACTGGATCTTAACCAAAACAATGTCCCATCATGAACAATGATGGCGAAAGTGTTCATTCTCACTAGCTAGATCTCTGACCTGTATTCAGTACTTGGAATTAAGCCCAATATTCACACTGAGCATGAACAATAGTCAAAGGTTTTATATTTAATGTAAAATAAAATTTTTAAAAATTGAGGGAGGGTATGATTGGAGACTGGCAAATTGTTTATAACAGTTTATTATTTTCTCAATTGTTTTATATTTAAAAAATAAAGAGATTTAAAGATTATGATGAAGTTTATCCTTTCCTTACCCTGATTCCACGTCCCTTTTGTTTGTCTCAAACCTTTTGTGCATCCCTATTCATAACACACATACACACACACACACACACACACACACACACACACACACACGGACATAGCTGCTCCCAACTCTGAGTCCAAAATGGCATGATTTTAGTGCTTATTACTTTAGATTATAATTGTGCATTTACCTATTTCTACCCTTAGTAGCTGAAACTCCTGATGGCAAGGCCAGCCCACAATAACCACCGTGTCTGCTCTACCGTAGAAAGTCGGAAACTCTTGTTGAATAATAAATTTACGACAAAGGTCCTAGCTATAATATATTGGGGAGGGGAAACTTTTTCACCTCTGAATAGGAAGTATGTCTCTAGCAATGAATTTCTAGCAACAGAAAGGGAGTACAAGGCTATAACAGCAAAGTAATAACAGCAGTAATAATAATAAATATCAACAATAAGAAAAGGAAAAAAATGATGATGAACAGCTCTATGTCCATGGTCTTCAGTTGTGGGAACTGGATGGTTTCACCCCCATCACTCAGCACTCAAGAGGCAGTACGTCACATTTTTAAGAGTTCTGACTCCAATGTCAAACTGACTTTTCACTCTCATGTCCAACACATTAGCTATGCAATACTCAGCAAATTACTTAGCATCACCGTGCCTCGTTTTCTCCTTCCATAAATTTTGGAAAATAATTTATCTCAAACGCTCCTTGTGAGGATTAATTGAGTTAATGTATGGAAGGGACTTAATAGTATGTCTGTAATATAATTGATACCATACGCCTTAGTTCTGTCATACAGTAGGCACTCAAGATTGTTTGAAGAACTGACTAAGCGAATGAATAAACACATAAACCATTTTGACTAACTTAGTTGAAAAGTTATGTCATTAAGTACCATCTTCCCATTCTGATGGGATATATACATATATATATATATATATATATATATGACTTTAAGTCCTTTTTATTTTGTTGTGTGTATATATATATATATATATATATATATATATATATATATAAAACGCCTGTAAAATGTTTGCTTTGCAGGACACATTTTTGCCACCATTTTATTTTAGATTAATTGTACCTTTTGCTGCACTCCAAGAATTACCAGTTACCACCCTGACCACTTCAAAGCTACCCAGGACAATGTTCTTCTATTTTTGTAGAAAATAGGCTCCTGTTAATTTCTCAGAAAGAGTAAAAGAAGAGCTGTCCCTTTGCGAAGCCTGGCTTGCTTGCCACAGAAGGAAACTGCTGGGAGTGAGAATGGGGACAAGACACACGACTGAAGCATATCATCCCCTTTCTTCAGTTGAGAAGAGGCTTACCATCAGCCTCCATCACAACACCATGCCAATTTTCTTGGCTATGTCCGCACCCAGCAGGCTATACCCTTCTGCGTTCATGTTTGTTCCTTTTAGAAAGTTCTTAGCACTTTAGTGACTACGCATGTGTATTTGAGGTCACAGACAGTTTGGATATTTGTAGGCATTCGGTCAGTGTTAAAATGACACCAGGTAGATCTTCTAAGTGGAAAGGAGATAAATAATCTTCTATAAAAAGGGAATATGGGAGAGATCATTTTTCTTCCATTCCCAAATCGATCCTGAGTCAATTTCACTGTCTCTCAAATTAAGCTGCACGGGGTCCAATAGATTTCAGAAATGTCGTTAAAATGTACTACATCTACCCCTCAATTGCATTAATTATATATCATATTAACTTTGATTTTGTTCAGCTGCAATGTTGGGGTCTTCTATTATCATAGGAAATCCAAAGCAGCTGCTTAACTTTTACAAAGAATGAATGCAATCGTCTTAAATGGCACACCTGTAAAATTCTAATTAAAGATAAATATCTCTACAGAAAACAACATGGATTTGGACACAAGCACAGAACTCTGCAGATCAAGTTTAAATTATTTTTATGAACATTATAAAATCTATAAGACAATGCACTCCCCTTTTTATCTTAGCTGTCAGAAAACTAAGAGCTAACATCAGTATGTAATAACAAACTTCTTGTAGAGTCTTAATGCTATATATGGTTCTTTCACTGCCTTTTGATAGTTTCTATTTTGATTTATTTATTAATATCTCATGATGCTATCTGTGCAACCTGTAACTTCTAAACTCTGTCTTAAAACAACTGAGTATAACTTTTAAATAAGTAAATTCATTGTCTTTTTGACAAGTTGATAACTTGAAACTAAGTGGCCAGCAAAAAGACTCATTATTTTTCTCCATAAAAATTAACCAGCCATATCATTTCTAATATTAAAAACTATACTAGTTTTGTACAATATGGGGCCCTCAAGCTGATCTGTTTTCAGTAAGCTGTTCTTAACATTTAATGGAGTGGAACTCTCAAAATTGTATCTGTTTAGTTTAATGCTCTCTCTCCCTCTTCTTCAAGCATAGATTGTTATTATTTATCTAGTGGTACCGATTTCCCATTGGATAAGCTTACAAAAATTGGTTTCATTTCACAACATATGATGTATGCAACATTTATTCATCAATACTTAGATTCTTCAATAATAATTTAAGGACAGTTGATTTAAGTTCTTGGCTGAACCATAATGTTTTTCTTTCATCACCCTTTTACCTATTGCATTTTTATTTTTTTTATTCTGAACATATCGATTCTTAAAGAGTCTTTCTTCTTTACATATAGGTTTATAGCTTTATATAAAAATGTATTTTACTTTCAGCCAAACTTATTCTAAGTCTCCTCATCTCATTCCTTCGAAAAGAGTCCCTTTGAGCTTCAGTTCCTCTTGCATAGCACAACTGATCAACTTGCTAAAACTGGCTTATATTACTTCCATGCTCCAAAATACATAATGGCTCCTTCTGACTTGTAATGTGGGGCAAAAATTCCTTTTAGATTCAAGGTCTGCCATATTTTAGACCCATTCTTCCTGCCCCACTCCCAATATGTGCCATGTTAATTCTGACATTTGTACACTTTTCCTCATCTCTGAAGTTCTCTAAGTCTTTATTTAAATTGTATTTCTGCCTTATTTGGGGGTATGTGCTGGACTCTAAATTCCCATTCGTTCTGAGTTGTTTTCTTTTATTATTATTTAACAATAATATTAATAATACTAGCTACCATGTACGCATACATCTGTATCAAAAGACTGTACTAAGTATATTGTATACGCTAGTTCTTTTAATATTCACACTAAAATTTTGAAGTAGAAAATAGTATCATCCCTATTCTCCAGGAACTACAAGTTAAAGAAATACGCCTGAGCTCAAATGAAGAGCTGAGATGCAAACTCATGTCAGGCGGACACTCAGGGCCACACTCTTACTAATCCCCTTCAAAGAAATCAACACATCATTGTTCTTCAAGAGGTGACATTACTATCACTCTCATCTCCTTCCTCCTCCTGTACTGTTTGAACATAACTGGCCCCCAGTACAGGGAATGCATATATTCTAGTTATGCTCATGAGTCTATAACTACAAAAAAACCTAAAAGCTATCAATATTGCATAGTGTTTCAAAAAGAAGCACATAAAAAGTCAAAATGCTGCTGGCCGAGTGGCTCAGTTGGTTAAGAGCTCGCTCAAGAGTTTGAATTCTGCTCAACAGCGGTTCGATTCCCGGCCTGAGCTGAGTAGCCACTGAGCTGCCAACAGGTGACAGGATGGCTCAGCTAAAAAAAAAAAAAGTCACAGCTCTGATGGGTATTAATAACCTAAATGAAATCCACGTGCTACCTACTGAACCTTTTACTGTTTTCTCCTATATCATCTACCTAGCACTTTCCCTTCCTTCCTGGTCACACGCTAGTTCTATTAATATCTACCTGTAATTCACTTCTGGGCTTACTTGTCTGTTCTCCTCACTAGCCTATACCCTTCTCATTTTTGTTTCTGAGGTCTTTATGATTTTATATGTTTTACTCACTTATCTATTTTCCTCCCTCTTCCTGTTTCTCGTCTCCCAAAATGGCTATTAAGTGGAATTAAAACATGTATCTAGCATTGAAGATGATTAGTTTAATAAAACTTTATATACTTTATGGTCATTTTTAAAAAAAAATCATGATTCCCTTTTCTTTATAAAGACATATAGAATCTGAATATAGACATATTAAGAGATCACACTGAGGCCGGCCGAGTAGCTCAGTTGGTTACGAGCTCCCTCAAAAGTTTGAGCTCTGAGCAACAGCGGTTCGAGTTCAGCCCAAGCTGAGCAGCCGCTGAGCTGCCAACAGGTAGCAGGATGGTTCAGTTAAAAACAAAACAAAACAAACAAACAGATCACACTGATAGATCCTTAATTTAAAATGTTTTTCTATATGTCTATTACATATAAGTATGGACAAATGTTTCAGTGAATACGTGACGTAAATAGGGTATGTTCATTCAAGAAAAAAAGGTTGGATTAACAGCCTTAAAATCAAAACACTTTTACTTCTTAGCTTTTACTATGTTTTTAAAAAAGCAATATAGAAGAAATAGTATTCCTATTGTTTCTATTAATATTAGAATAACATTTTTAAAATGTATAGAAAAAATAATAAAGGTGGTAATATCTGCCTTATTTTTTATTTAAAATAACTCAATACTTTTCTGATCTATTTTCTATAATTACTGATAATTTTATGGTTCTAAAATTTGAACATTAACCTTTCATATACATAATTTCTGCACTTTTTGATTTCACCTGGATCTTGGTACTTTAGATTTAGGTGACAGGATGACAAACAGGTCACTATATGCAGCTTTAATATCTATGCTAAAATATGTGGCCAAATTAATTAAATTTAATAAAGCAAAATGAGATAATTCACATAAGATAATTTTTCACATTTTCATAAAAAATTGCTATGTTCAGGACAATAATTCTAAGCTTTCTAGAATGGGAACAATTAAGCTAGGACTATAAGTTGCATCTAACTTGTATCTAAAGTAAAAGAGCAATTTTATTGTCTTTATTTTTGAGGGGTGGGAAAACCTATAGAAAATATTTTTTCTTGGATTTGTGGGAAATTATTTTAATGGGTGAATGGCAACATCAATCCACATGATTATATATTTTTAGGTTATTGCATCTCCAAAAATCGAATACTCTGAGAGAACAATGGTCAACCTGAGTCTGAGACACAATGCTATTTACAAAACCATGTTCACGAACATTGTTACAAAGATTAACCAGCCTAGAAAACCAACAAGGGTAAAATCCTACCCAACGTGCTTTCACCAAAAAAAAAAAAAAAATTGCAATCCTCTACCCACAAATTAATTTTTCCTCATCTGTGCCTGAGGCTGGCAGTATAAATAATGATACTAGGTTTTACATCACTTTGTCAAATTCGTCTTCATATCTCCAGTACACTGACTGACCCATAGTAGATAATCCACAAATATTTGTTGGTTAAATGGAGGGACTGACAATACTACTTTGTTACTTTTTTAGACATAAAATTTAGGATGGTCTGTTACTTAAATTTGGAATTATTTAACAAAAAAATGTAATTAAACTAATTATTTTCATCTTGATAATTTAGTATTTGTGGGTAAAAAACACTAAAGAAAAATTATAATCCCTATAATCTCATAATTTGATTGGTTAATACCTAAAGGTAGCAAATAATCCCTCAATAAAAGTTTCTTTCAATTAGGAAAACTTTCCTTTTGGCAAACAAAAATTAAGCCACTATTTTAATAACTAAGAAAACCAAAATTGTATTTAAAAACAACATTAATGTGTCACATCACAATATGATTGATAACATCGTGGAATTCATTCAAAATATGGAGAACTATGTACATTATTACATGAATACTTCAACATTATGTGTGTTTACTTCTCCAAGGTTCAGGTTTTGTTCCTGGAAGCTAATCTAAAGATAAAAGTGTCAAATGATAAAAGTAAGATAACTTGTATCAATCACAATTTAAACCTAAGACATGAGAGTGAAAATAATGATCTCCATTGTATAAGGAATGCATTAAGAGATGACTGTTTACAGGACACTGACAAGTATGTTAGCTAAACATCTGTGCAGAAGTTTATATAGCACCCGGTTTCCATAAGCAAGAAGCTGTTAGATGGACCAGCTGGCACTAGCCTATTATGCGATCTACCCTCTGAAGGGGGCAGTTAGTCTGTTAGTGACATCTCTGCCACATTTCCCAGAGGGCAGAGTGCAAATATCCTCCCAACTCATTCATTCTTAGCACAGTCTCTAACCGAAGGAGGCTCTCAGTAAAAGTTATTTAAATTCCTTGGTTCTGGGTCTACTGTGCAGCTTTGAGTTTTTAAGGATGCTTAAGATGAATGACTAAATGTTTAATTTAATTTTGCTTAAGGCACTAGATTTACAAAGCCATTAACCCATATTTAAAAAGAGCTTCTCCACTTAGTAATTTTGTTGAATTGTCAGTCAGCTCTAATCACTAGCCAGAAGGAAAGAAAGCTCAGTCCACAAAGAAGGGGAGTGAAGATGAATTCTTTATGGGGCTGATTTCTCTCTCTCATCAAATAGGTTGTGAAAATCTTCCTAGTAACTGGATCAGTGACCCTACTCAGCACAAATTTTTAGTTGCTTTATGTAGAAATTCTGAAAGACCATTTTTTTTAAATGAAAGGGGAAAGCCCGTTTTAAAAAATAGAACAAAACAAACTCCATTTTAAAAGCTTACCACATTGCTGCTTATTTTTTCTGCCCTTTTGATCCTTTTGAAATTATGTATTATTTTTTCTGTATTTAAGAGTATATTAACTGTAAAGTTTTTTTTTAATTAGAGAATTCAGAGGAATAAAATAAAAAACAGCAAACATCAAGGCAAGCCAAACATGAAAGAACAATACAAAATAAAATGACAGCATCAAAATCTACATATCTGTATTTGACAAAATTCTACAGGAGATGAATAGGATGGATTCAAGGTTACTTTCTCCTCAGGGAAAATTCATGTCCCGAAGTAAAATGTACTAGTGTACTTAGTTACTAAATGTTGATAATTATAATACACCTTTTTTCCCAGAAGCACACCTCCGTTATGAAAAATTTGCCGTTAGCTATTTTGCATTACAGGTATTTTCATGGTATTAGCCAGCTCTGGGCTTGGACTAATCGGTAAACAACCATAAATGCCAAGGTCAAATTATCGATTATATACAATGATTTTCCTTTTTATTTTCATTAAGATGGATGAAATATAAGACAATTCATCCAGGTCTAAAACTACACAATCTCCACAAAAAAGAAAGAAAGAAAGAAAGAAAGAAAGAAAGAAAGAAAGAAAGAAAGAAAGAAAGAAAGAAAGAAAGAAAGAAAGACAGAAAAGAGAAAACTGACAGAGTTGTCACTAATTATAGCCTCATAAACCTAAAATTTACTCCTGTGAATTCCTTTGTTCATGGTACTACTATAAATTTTAAAGTACAGGAATTGTGCTGGTCATTCACATATTAATTATTTTCATTGGTTTAATTGAGTGTAATTTTATGGACTTTTAAAAATTATAGCATTTGTTTCTATAGTTAATGAGAAAATCTCAATGTTTTTACATATTCTTCCTGTCTTTACATATTTATGTGCTGACCTATATGCCAAACACTTAGCCAGATGCTAAGGTTTACTACTACTGTTCCTGCCTTCAGCTCTTAATTGGCAGGGGTCAACTATCTTTTTCTAAACGGGCCCAAGGAGCAAATATTTTAGGCTTTGCTGGCCACCTATGATCTCTCTGTCAGCCACTCAACTTTCTAAAAGCCGCCAGAGAAAATAGAGGAACATGTATTGAAGAGGCTGTCTTTTCTCCATTGTATGTTTTTGGCTCCTTTGTGAAAAATTATCTGTCCATATTTATGTGGGTTTATTTCTGGGTTTTCAATTATATTCCATTGGCCTGTGTGTTTGTTTTTCTGCCAGTACCACGCTGTTTTGATTATTGTTGCCCTGTAGTACAAGCTGAAGTCAGGGAGTGTGATACCTCCCGTCTTGTTTCTTTTTCTTAGGATTGCTTTGGCTCTTTGGGGTCTTTCGTGGTTCCATACAAATCTGATGATTTTTTTGTTCTATCTCTTTAAAAAATGCCATTGGGTTTTTTATGGCAATTGCATTAAATCTGTATATTGCTTTGGGTAATATGGCCATTTTAACTACGTCACCCCAATAACCTTTAATTTAAAAAGAAAGAGAACTATTAAAAAAAAAATATATATATATATATATATATATATGAACAAATGACATGGCTACATTCCAATAAAACTTTATGGACATTAAAACATGAATTTTATATAGTTTCCATGTGGCATAAAACACGCTCCCTTGGTTTTTTAAAATCACTTGGAAACTATATAAGGCTGTACAAAAACAGCGCCTACTTGGATGTAGCCTTCGGGTTGGAGTTTGCTGACGCTTGACTCATAGCATTAAAAAAAGGGAAGCTTTACTGGCCTGATTTATATTTCTACATAATATTCCCCTATCTTCTGAAGTCTCATAGGCCTTCCTCTTTGAAAAATTTTAAGGATTTATAGTCAAGTTTTTATTTCACAGAAAGATATTTATTATTGGCCATCTTAGTATACTTGGCTCCAAATTGATGTAACGGGTTCTAGGAAATGGAAAAAAGCCAGAGTAAAACGGAACATTTTATAGTTGGCAGGGGAGCGCTACTGTAATTTCTGCTGCCTCCATTTGAAAAAGAGGTATGGCAATATAAGAAAAACAGTTTTCAAAGCTAAGGCGGCCAATATGTATCAATAAAAGAAACCCCCTCGCCTTCGAACAATGCTTTGCTACATAGGGACAACATCCTTGGCATTGATTCTGCAATTAAGATATTGGAGTACACTGGGGGATTCATTCATGGGGATGCTATAGGTTTTAATTTAAATGAGCCATTAAACTCAGGTCAGTAGTCTGACTTCTTACAATACATGAAGAAATCTGAGGCCGAGTATTGAAGCAGCCTATCCAAAGAGCATCCAGGTAGTTTCAAACCCATTTTGTTTCTGATTCCAAAATTAATGCTCTTTTCACTATAAACGAACTCCGAGGATGGAGGTCCATTTATATTTTCTCAGAAGGAAGTAGAAAACGAAGCATCTTAGCCTCCAGTTCACATGTAATTAGTAACAATTTAATTGGAATGGAAAGTGTCTTCGCTGCATGGATAAATAATTAGCACCAATACAGAAACAGCTTTGCTCTGCTTGAAATTTGTGCGTTTGCAGATAACGCTTTCCACAGACCCAGTTCAACAAGTGGCAGTGACTCGCCTAAGTGCGCCTTAGTTCTATGAGCATGCAAGTGCTGGATGTAAATATTTGCTCTCTTGTGTCTGAAAGTTAGGGAAGCATTTGCTGGATTTGGGTTTAAAATGCCATTCAAGTTCAAGCTCCAGAACTGAACTAGATGAGGCCTAAGGTTCACTGCAATGATGCTGCTTTGGAAATGGACCCATAAAGTCACCACCTCTCCCCCTCACACATACTTTCTCCCCTTAAACATATAAATTAGGTTATTGCATATGTGATTACTAGTTATTACAGCTTAAATGTGTTAAGCTTTCATTCACACAAAGAACAAAAGTCTTCTCCTGCCAGCAATCTCCCAAGTTTACGGTATAAAAAAGTCTTCATTTATGTGTTAAAATCATAGCACGTAAGAACAAAAGAAAAAAAGAAAGTAGCAGCTCCATGTTTTATCGCCAAACATAAAGGAAACATTAGGAATATTTAAATAATAAAATTGGAACTCTTTGTCTTAGAATACTTAGAGCATGCGAAAAAGTATTTTGTAGTAAGGAGTTACCCACCTCCCATAGGTGTCTGCTCTGGAATACAAAAGCAGACAATATCTTACAGCAAAATTTATTTTTTAATAAAACAGATTGTGGGTGTGAAATTTGCATTGCCCTCTTAAAAGAGTAAATAAAAATAAAGACAGATTTAAAATAAGACTTGGAGTATAAATGTCGTACAGGCCCAAATGACTCTTACATGATACTCTGTGCAGGCAGCAGGACTTGATTTGAGGGGTACTTGATTTTATACTACTCTTGTGAATAATGAAAATTAGTACTTATTTATACTTTTTATAATTTCATTCAAGGCTTTAGAAGAAAATAATGCACCAAGGCAAGAACACGTACGTGTTAAGGACGAGGGAAAACGAAACAGTCAATATTTTCATTGTCCATTTAATTGCCACTGATGTGCACATATTCAGTCATGTACCCAGATGCAACTCTACATCCTACCTGTTAAATATCTCCGTGTTTCCACTTAATATTTTGTATCATTAATCAACTGCTAAGTACTCTATAAACATAAAAATGTGCCTGTCTTACTTTGTTCTTTAACTTTGCTGTTTCTCTAAGAAGAGGGGAGAAAAACCTTACCAAGGTGAATGGAGTCTTTTCTCAGTTCCCATCTGTCTGGGTGAGTGGTGAGCTCTACAGCACAAAATGCATTAAGTTTGTAGGCGGGTTAGAAGGCTGATTAAATTATTCACAGTTCTACAAAGTACGGTAGCATTTACAACATCCTGACTTGACGATGAACACACAGTATTTTAAGTTCCCCCATTAAGAAGCTTCAGTCATGTAGTAGCCTAAAAAATATGAATGTCCACAGATTCATCTAATTTTTCAAATACATATTCTACAATCAGTAAAAAATAAGTCATTTTCCTATATCTTCCAACCTTACATGCACCCTAGTGGTTGAACCAAGAAAACAGAAAGCCTTTATCACATAATTAAGTATACAGGAATACGTTTTCCAAATCTAATAATAATGTGAGGTTGGGGTTTAATATCAATTTAAATATTTGGATACTTCTTAAGCAGCTATAACATTAAAAAAAATTATAGCTATCTTTTTCCAGGTAAAACAACAATAACATTTGACACGTTTGTAATTTAAGGTTCAAATCTGGAACTTTTTTGTCTTTTTTACATGAACAAAACCTTTTATGCAAGCAGCAAAATTCTGGTAAACTTAAAAATAGCTCAGGTTGAGAAATTCATGTCATATCAGCTCTATATGATCAAGTAAATAAATATGAAATCTCCCCATCTCAGGACATATCTGTGTGAGCATATTGTCTAGTTAGAAACACATGATCAGAAGTCATAAACCTTAAAAATAAGATTAGCATCTGCGGGATGCTATATCCCTGAGGTTTGCTTTTTGTTGTTGTTGTTTTTTTTTTTTCCTCTGAGGTCAACACGGAGGTTAACATGAGTGGGAAACTAAACTCATATCTTTCCAAACAGGATTGTGGAGACACTGGGGAGAAGGTGCCCTGACAGGCAACTTGTTAAGTTCAGCACACTTATCTGCCTGCGGGCACCTGCAGAAATCAGCTTCCGTGTTTGCCAAGCAAGCCTTCTAATGCTAATTCGATATCCCAGTGGGGACACCTACTTTGAAGACATATTTCCCAATGTAAATGATTGCATTGATCCTATGGCCCACAAATTGATCTCCTGTGGCTTTCTGCAGTATAAGTCAGCTTCCCTCGGAAGGAGCAAACTTTGTTATTATTATTATTTTTAAAGCTGAAAGGATACTTTGAAAGTCATTCATTCTTTAGGAAAAGGTGGCAACAACTGCAATGCCCCCTTTTGTCTCCCACATTGTTCTTTAAGTTCAGATTCATGTTGTATTTGTCTTTATGTGACTCTTAGCGGTGCCGGTGGTTCCAACTGAGATTTTTCTGTTCACATCAGGTGGATGTTCTAATCGCCTGTGTGTTTTTAACTGTGTCATCTGCCCTATTACCTGATGTGCTGATGATTACAGATGGGCTCACGGACATACACTGAGTCAAGACTGAAAGGTGGTCACTAAATACATGTGAAGGAGTGGACAGAAGTACTTCTCTGAATTATTGCTCAGTTCTGCACAGGTCCACAATGTCATACCACCCGGGCTTTTGAATTTACAGAAGGATTTGGGCTCTTTTCCCAGGAACAGTAGGAAGTCAGGGGTTTTAAGCAGAGCGTGACACAATCACATTTTTTATTTGAAAAGATCCTCCTGGCTGAGTATAAGGAATTTCTTAATGATATAGAAATTGCCTGGGGGGATTTCTCTAGTAGAAGGCTGGTTTGTCCCTGCAGAAGTTTCCACAGAAAAAATTTTAGTGGCTAAGTAACTTTTTACTTCGGTGAATTTACCACTCACTACCCAGCTTTACAGAGTCAGAAACAGGTTGATTGAAACCAGTTCTTAAGATGGAGGTTTTATTCAAAATCCATGAAACCTGAAAACTAAAAAAAAAAAAAATCAAGGAAGCAATCCTTGTTTCTATTCACAGATGAAGAAATGAAGGCTCAGGTACAGAAGGTAGTTTTCCCAAGTGACAAAGTTCGCTAACTCCAGCTTCTTAAAAAAAAAAAAATATTCACAGGCTCGTTTTAGAGTTTCTGGGAGAGAAAAGCCTCCCACGGTCAGCATAAGGTCCACTCCAGTCTGCCAGACACTAACATGTCAATTTTAACATACTCCCCAAAGGGAAAGGCAATGCTTTCTTCCCAAGAAATCACATTTTATCTAAAAATTACTGACTTCTTAATAAAAACTCCAAAGCTTTTCTCTCCGGTGTACAAGTTTTACAGTTTTCACTAACACGGAAGATTGATGTCAGCCAAATTCTGTCAGCCTGATTCAGATGTTTCTCTAAATAGAGACGGAGTAGGTTCCCATGTTATGGAATACAAGCGAGTGAAATGTTTCATCTATTAATACCCATGTCGACATCATGTCCATATCTGCAGGGTAAATAGCTTCTTCCCCCAAAAGCTACTTGGCTTAAAGTAAAGAGAGAGGTCATTGTACAATCTACTAATTATCCTTGCCTTTTGCGATCTTTGACCTACGTTATCTATTACAGGGAAATCAGTTCCATACTTTTCATTCTATAGATTTCCAACAAGTGTCTACAGGTCTTGAATTGTCCTGCAAAGTGCCGCAGGGATTCTGAACCTTAGAGAACAATTGGGTGAAAATCACTCGGAAACCAGGTGCCAAGGAATTGCTAACCAGACTCAGCAGTAAGTCGTCAGCTGCAGGACCATGTTCAGGGCGGGGG
>NW_017732493.1:19141-21249 GCF_001890085.2 Hipposideros armiger | reverse complement strand
GGAAATCGAAGATGAAAGAGGAATCACTTGCCAATCCAGATGGCAAAGGGCGTGCCTGCCTGTAAGACCAGCGATGTCATCACTCAGCCTCTATGTACCTCCTCAGTGATAAACTGACTCGTCAAACCCCATCAGATTCCCTCTACAGGATGCCATAAGCATCCTCTAAGAAGGTTAACCTCATGAATGACTGGTGACTTTACTAACAATATAACAATGACATGTCAATTACTTTTAAAAGGGAAAAATGGAAAACCTCAGATAATCCACGAAGTTCCTTTTGGCATCTTGGTTGTCAGTAACTGAATTCAGCTTTGTCTAAGTGGATTGCTTGCTCCTAAAACTGGAAGCTAGAAGAATACAGAGTTTGAAATCGGAAGCTCAGGGGTCAGGTTATAACGGCTCCATTTGTTAGTTATCCCCTTGGACAAGCTGTACTCTTTCAAAACCTTGATTTCATAAAATAGGGGAAATTAGCGTCAACCTTGTAAGTCCTTTATGTAAATTAATGTATGATATGTTCGAAAAGAGGTTCATATGTTATTATAAAAGATATATAAATGCTTTTGGCGGGTGAAATAATTGCAATATACTTTTCCCCTATTATCAGTCAACTTCAAATATTTTATATCTTGTACTCCTATCAATAATATAATTCTGAGTTTGCATCCCTCCCCAAATATGTATTTTGAAAAATAAAGTCTCTACAAGAACAGCTATCACTAGTTTACCATAACAAGATCACACAAAACTGGCTTATTAGTAGTAATAGCAGATTCATTCACATTTCAGGTTATTTCCTGGATAATTTTTTGCATCTTTGGCCAATTTATTATCATATCCGATTAAACCCTCATTGATTTTTACCTCAGAATGTGGCCAAGAAAGGGCTTCTATTGGGAGCATATCAACTTGGGTGTTTTCTTGTTGTTTGTGTTTAGTGTAATATTTATGATCAGATTTCTTTGCAAGGCTCTTCTTTAGACACTTTTCATTTTAGGCGAGTTAACAGACAAATAAAATGTCTGTTGTCAATGCATCTACTCCTTAGGAAACATTCACACGTGTAAAATGTGACAACATAACATACGAAAAAAGGGCATGCACCCAGGTCTATCCATATATCAAGAATGAATAAAGCTTAGTTTATTTCTATTTTTGTGTAAAAATAAACATTAGTAGGAGGTCTACATTTTTTTCCCCATGCTCCATATTCCATACTCATGTACTGCTGACACATTTACAGTGGGGATCACTCACCTGGGTGAGTCTAATGATTCCTATTAAAACAAATGAAAGTGCCTTAACTTCTTGAAGAATATCCAGGACTACATATTTTTTTCACATGTTATTTTTACTTCATTCATGAGATTTTGGCATTGTAAAAAGATGAAGTTTAAAAGACGTGACATTTCTTGATCTATTGCATACCTCTTTATGAGATAATTATCACTCAAAACTTTCAAAGATATGTTTGATGTTTTTAATTTTCACAGTATTACCTAATTATAAAAAAAGACTGAATTTTGGAAGTGTACACTAAGGTGACATTTATTTGAAAGAGCAACCGAGTTGGAAATTTGTGTTAGCTTATACTACAGAGAACACAAAAATCAAATTTCCTGTGACATGTGATAAGAGATACATAAAGGTTCATCTCGTTCATCTATAAAACCAAAGGCAGGGTTCCCTGTTTCCTAATAGTTGATAGCACATAAGCATTTCACACATTTTTGGAGTATGTGATATTCTAGTTTGGGAATCATGTATTATTTTAAAAACTAAAACTTTCATATTAAAATTGATCTTTGAACTCATATATCAAATTCGGCTATGCCATGTGTTCATCAGAAGTCCCAACGACAGCAAAGTATGTTTTAAACTTCTCTGGGACATTTTAAAACTTCAAGTATCATGATCTATTATCAGGCCCTATTTGTTTTGAGAATATGGCTACAGTATCTATTACTCATAAATCTTAAACATATTGGGTTGTCGGAAACGCCATGACGCATTTTTGCAACGAAAAACATAGAAAAACTACGTCATGACTTTTCCGACAACCCAATAGTTCATTTTAAAAGTGTAGCCTAGGGCCGGCCGAGTGG
>NW_017732493.1:8935-13681 GCF_001890085.2 Hipposideros armiger | reverse complement strand
ATTTTAAAAGTAGTAACCATACCAACATGTTCACAGGGTTTGAGAGTTAGCGATGTGGTTTTTATTCATGCGTGTACTGTGTTTCCCCCAGGTGTATTTTTGTTATGAAGGAACAAAAACTTTTATGATGAGGCTGAATGATTTTCCCCTAACCAGCTTCTATCCATTTATATTATCAAATATTGGCTTTTCAAAAGCTAATGAATACCTTTGCTGTAACAGGATGCAGTTTTTACTTTAATAATATAGCATTGTAATTTACATTGAGGCAATTTTTATCATATATTTTAATAACAACAAAAAAGAGCAGCTCTCATTTAGAGTGAAGCTTGAAGAGAGATTTAGGACAGCTTTCAAAACACAGCGACAACAGGAGCGCCTCAGAGGTTTCCATCCATTTCACAAGATTCTTTAAAAGGTTTAGAATACTATTGTGTTTGAGATGGGTGAAGAAATCACATGCTCCCACAGTCTTTGTTTTTTCCTTGTGGGTCGGGTCAGAACCTTTGAGGTTAAGAGTTTTGAAGAGACTTAGGATTTACCTTTAATCGTCACAGGTGCTAGGGCTTCAGTATCATAACGTCCCCAACCCTGACATACGGCTCTACACCTATCGCAGTGCTGGACCAGAGCAAGACAGCATCATTCATCCCCTCTTATGTCAGTGATTATTTTTAGCACTGTAATGAAAGGCAGCACGAACCAGAAATATTGATTTCTTCCATTTTCTTATCTTCATGTCACTGCCACTTCTGAGCTTATTAGGCTGCTGCATCGCCACCAAATAAGGTTAATCAATCACTATTTCCTGTGTTTTTGCTCATACTGTCAGGCAAAATGGTGCCTTCAAAACACACCAAATTATAACTTATGTGGGGGTGAAGATGCTTTCCTAGCTATCTTTTCATCCTGAGGGGCTAGCGCAGCGATTGGCACATAGTAGAAACATCATGAACTGACGGCCAAAGGAATTAAACAGGAGCCACAGCCCTTTTTTTTTTTTTATAATTGGTGGGATCAAAAGGGATTTAAAATGAGGTTATCTCTGTTTTGTTAGATTATTTTAAATATTCAAAAACTTTCTCTTCTTTTTATGTTTTATTATTTGGCATCTCATGAGTAGTGTTCAGGCTGATGTCACATAGACAGCATTCATTCAAATTCCAGAAGAAAAGAGCAGAGAGTTTTCTCTCCCTATTTTTTAAGCCATCCAGAATTTAAATGTATGCTGTCAAAAAAAAAATCAGGAAGTACAGTAAATTACAACAGCCATCTTTACAAGGGCCAACTAATAGAAGAATTTCAAATACGCATATATCATGAGTTAATAACTTTGAAATAATCTCACAGGAGTTAACCTGTATGAGCCCATCTAAAGCTATAGTGATAGCAACTATCTGAAGAGGTTGCTTATCGTGGAGCCTGGAGCACAGGTTGGAGCACTGTAACCTGCTGACAACCACACATCAGTGCCTTTTGCTCGTCTATCTGCCTTAAGTGGTCACACAGCCTGATGCCCTCAGATATAGTAAGATGATAAGCCAGATGATTATCTCTCTGTTTTAGGTTTGGTATTTATTTTCTTTGTCTTGTCCTTCCATCTCTTATTAATCTGTTGAAAAGTACTTAATTTTGAAAACATGCCGGGGATAGTTTAATAATTTCATCCAGGAAACCTCCTGTGAAATCTCCTAATAGTATAGTATAGAAATCGCCTTAGAGCATTCCCTTAGCATCCTGCACTTGTTTTCTGCTAAAGGGCTCATCCTTTCATATTGCGATTTGTCTACTCATATTACTTTGCAAAATGTGGAAACTTTAGGAAATAATAGAAACTTTCCCATAAGGATAAACAACATAAACTCAGGGAGTGCCCGACGTGCAATACTTTCTATGAGGATTACCTATCTCCTTTAGCACTGATGCTGTGCTTAGCAAATAAATGTGTGATTTTTAATTTGGCTTCCCATGTAGCTTTTCTAAGGGAGGAAATATTTTCATTAGATATCCTTATCTTGGTCATCTTGATAGGTCTAGTTATCACTGCAAATTAATAACATGACATTCTGGTATACAGATTAGTTTCCAGGGATGTGGTCAGTGTGGGTGCATTCATCTCCACTGGGGCTATCGGCATTTGAGCAGGAGGATTCTCGGTTGTGGGGGACTGTCCTGTGCATTACAGGATTTTTAGTAATGCCCATGGGCTTGACCCACCAGATGCCAATAGCATCCCCCCATCTCTTGTGAAAAACAAAAATGATATCTTGATATTGCCAAATATCCCCTGGGGAAAAAAACTGTTCCCGGTTCAGTGCCATTGCCCTAAGAGTAATTTAGGCAACCTGAATTATTGAATTAGGTAGGAATGGGACATGCCAACCCCCCAGCTCTGTAAACAAGAGTCTTGGATTAACATTACAGAGNTTGTCTGCTCCCCTTCCCCCGATTCCCCAGCGCTGTTCCCCTCCCCCTAATTCCTCAATAAAACATCTTAAAAAAATAAATAAATAAAAATAAAAGTGTAGCCTACCTTTGACAGACAGTGAAAGATTTCTCTGAATAAAAATCCCTGATGCCTCAAAACTTTATTAATTGGTCTTTTCTTCTGAAAAGAGACCTATAGTAATTTAAGTCACAATCTCATTTTTCAAAATTTCGTTCATATCAAGTGAAATAGTATAAATTACCCCTTCCTGACTCATGTACATGTGCCCTGTGAGTTTGGGCTTGGATTTGACTCGGACAATAAACCTGGTTTGACAGGCATCAGACAGACTCCCGAAGTGAGGTCGTGTTCCAGGGGGACGGCAGGTGAGTGGGCTCAGCCCCCGCTCTCATCACTTCACACCGGAAGGGGAGACACACAAAGCGGCTGATGCAGTGAGTGGAGCGATGTCTGCAGACAGAGCGTGCAAGCATCAGAAGCCTAACTTTACTTTGGATTGTAAAGCATTTCTCCCTTGTCCTTCATTAGCTGTCACTTTGGAAGCAAGATGTATAAAGCACAGGTCTAATAAACTCAAGGATGTGACAGGGGCATTCGGGCGTAGGACCACTTCCACGAGTCTCTACAGAACTGGCTTCCTCCAACACATGGAAATAACCTAAGTGCCCTGCAGTGGAATGACTGGATACGAAGATATGGTATGTGTGAACACACACACACGACAGAATACTATTCAGCCATAAAAAACGATGAAATATTGACATATGAAAAAACTTACATGGATCATGAGACTATCAACCTAAGTAAAGTCATCTGGGAAGGACGAGAACCCTATGATTTCACTCCTAAGTAGGCTACAAAAGCAGAAAACAACACATGAACAAACAAACTCATAGACACAGGCAACAGTATGGTGGTCACCAGGGAGTACGGGGGTTGGGGAGAGGGTGAAGAGGATAAAGGGGGTCACATATATGTTGATGGAGGGAGACCAGATTTTGGTTGGTGAGCACACAATGCAGTATATAGATTATACATGCTGCATACATATTATAGAACTGTACACCTGAATTTTATGTCATGTTATTAATCAATGTCACCCCAGTAAATTTAATTTAAAAAAAAAGAACTGGCTTCTATTCATAGATCTACAGATTGTCCAGTTTAAAAAAAAAATTGGTCAATGAGGTAAGCGCCGATGATCATACCCACATGTCAGGGGACTCAAACAGCAAGTGTTAGTGTAAACATTTTTTTCTCCAGTTCTTTACATTTAGGTTTTAGGGCTTTAGATCTCTATAACTGAGAAAAACAAAGCAAGACGCATATTGTACAAGATCCCTTACTCTATAATAATATAGAATGGCCTGTATTCATTAATATGCCAGCCACTGTGTCAAGAAATTTTACATATATTATTTCATTTTATCCTCACTATAACCCTATAATATATGTACCTTTTTTTGTACAGGTCGAGAAAGTCTAAAGAAATTAGGTATTTTAAAGGAAGTCATACAGGTAGTAAGTGAAAAGTTAGGACTGAGATATGAATTTGAGTCTTATTTCAATAAGTTTTCATTAAGCATTCAATTAGATAAAATTCCTTTCAGGAATGCCTAGAAAGCACCATCTCTATTTCACGTGCTCGCTGAGGCCTGAAATTCTACTATAAAATATTTATTCTTCAGCAGGAAGCAACTCAACTTTTATTAAAATGAAAATACTGCTGGCAATAGGATCTTATTAAGCCATATCAATGTCTTAGACCGGTGATAAGGAAAACCAGGTTGGTTAGAATGTTCTCACGTTTTCAGAAAATTAAATTTGAAATGACACAAACCAAGCATAATATTGTGCTCCACGTAACCCTGAAAACTCCAGGCACAGAGAGGGGACCTGGCACGGTCCATGGGAGAACTCTGACTCCTCTCTGTAATTCTTGCAGATGAGCCCTCTACCCTGTGCAGCCTTCATCCTCGGGGATAGTGCAGGACGGCCAAGGTTTTCAGGAAGAGTGACAGTCACTGCAGGAGCTTTGAAAATGCCTATGCCTGGGCTGCATCCAGGACACGTGAGATTAGAATCCATGGGTGGGGAGATGGAGTAATGCAGAAAGGTGTCAGACAACTGACAATCATATTTGTAAAAAACAAAACAAAGCAAAACAAAACAAAACAAAAAAACCTTCTCCAAAGGGTGCTAATATGCGGCCAGAATTTAGAGTCACTCTTGTTCAGACTCTGGAATGGGGGTCAACCTACTGCATAATCCTTGTGGCCACTAAAGAACATGGAGGG
>NW_017732493.1:3913-6104 GCF_001890085.2 Hipposideros armiger | reverse complement strand
AAGTTTGATAATAAATTTGCTCATGGTGATTTAATATGGCTTAAAATATCTTGGAAATAAAAAAGGTGATAGACTCCATTTGTGAACCTGTGAAGTCTGCTAAATTAATTAAAAAGCAAATCACAAGATAACACATTCTGAGAAAGAAATATTCATCAAGTGCCATTAAATAATCCTGGCAGATAGTATAATATTTTTAAAGAACAAGTATTTTTACTTGACTCTAAATTAATTTATACATTTTGAATGTTTACATAATCATCTTCTCCATCATGGTTTTAAGCTAACAAAGTTAAACGTGTACTATGTATGAAACAGTATACTTTTCTTTATGACCATTAAATATAGTAATTTGGTTATAACATTAAACAATTTGGGGCGAACTGATGTGTTTTTACAGAAACATTTTACAAAATACATCCTACAGCTAAAAGTGTTAGATAATCTTTGGCCCTGGAATTTTCTTTCAGTGAATATGTCATAATGGCAGAATAATGGATTTAATGCAAAAATTGATTCTATGAGAACATAGTTTTGAAAAATGAAAAAGCATTTTAAAAGTGTCTTTCTTCCATATTACAGTTATTAATGCCACTATTATTGATGATTACCAAAGCAACTGAATAAAATGAAATGGATTAATCAGAAGAATTATGATATTCTTCATAATTACAAAATTCTAATTCTTCTAATCGAGAGATTCTAGGTTATATATTTTCAAAAGCAATTGCCAAAAACAAGCAAAATTCATCTATTTTTGGAGAACAGGTCAACCTTTGGTAAAGGGGGCACTCACTCACACATTGATTCATTTTACCCCCAATACATTTATCTACTGAGAGCCTACTACGTGCAGGACATTGCACTAAGGGCCTAGGAATGAGAGTCACTGATGTACAAATGTGGAGGGCCTTATCTTGCATGTAACTCAAAAGACTTCCCATAATATTGGGCTGTTGGAAAAGTCATGACACATTTTTGCAACAAAAAAACATAGAAAAAATACGTCACGACTTTTCTGACAACCCAATAGCTTATGCTGTAGGCAACAGGGCAGACGAATAACATGATTAGATTTCTAATTTAGAGATGATCATCCTTGTGACAATGTGGAGGATGCAGTGGGTACTAGGCCAACTAGAGCAAGAAAGGCCAGTTTCAAGTGGGGGGAAATGAAAGCCTGAAAGAAGACAGTAGCCATGAACACTGAAAGAGGAGACAGATATGAAGGCCCAGAAGAGGTGACATGTTGTGAGTCTCCTGTTTTTTGTGTGTGTGGTTTTTTTTTTTTACAAAGACAGCAGCATACAACAGATGTTTGAAACTGGAGAGTAGAAAAGGCAGAAATGAGCTCCCCTGAGGAAGGGCTGCAGGGATACGAAGCTGTTGTGATGGTTGGCGGGTCAAGGCTGCTCTCGCCCTTCAGACACGGACCTGATTGCCCGTGCACACCACCANGTGGTTCAATTTAAACCCGCCTCAGGGTAGCCACAGTGTCTCAGGTGGCTTCTTTATGTTTGTGTTACTGTAGAATTGGACAGATTCCTTCCTTTTATTCTAGGACTGTGGCTTCCAAATCACAGAAGAATGAAAAACTCTCCCTGGATATCCATCTGAAAACTCAGCTTTGGCGTCACTGGGCTCCATGACAATTGTCAGTACTCATTTCTTACACCATTTGCAAAGCAGCTCCAGGAGGCTGACGGGGAGGGTTTATTGCTGTAACTGTCCTGCCCACGGGTGTCAATGCCAGCCTTGTGCTTAGAATAACTCGGCTTTGTCCTTTCAGATGGCCAGGTGTCAGAATCATTTGACAATTTTAATGGGCCTTTAAAAATTAATAACATTTTCTGACATTTATGGAGTGTATACTATAGGTCGTCACTGGGGCTAAGTACTTCACATATATCATCTCATTTAATATCTACACTGATTATGTGGTAGGGACTATGTCACTCAGTAACATGCCAAGGTCTTTCCCTAAGGGGAATGAACTTTTTTGATTTTGTAGCAAATAAAAGTGATTTTACTTTTTTCTTTCATTACATTTATTGGGGTGACCTTGGTTAGTAAAATTCCGTTGGTGTCAAGTGTACAATTCTATAATACATCATCTGTATAATACATGGTGTGTTCACCACCCAGAGGAAAGGGGTTTCTTTATGTGTGAATAGTATGGGTATTTTAAAGC